>NC_090804.1:30856724-30909224 GCF_036512215.1 Solanum lycopersicum
GTTAATTAGGATAAAAGAAAGAGGGTTTGAATAAGAAAAACAGAAAGAACAAAGAGAAACAGAAAAAGAAAGAGAACGAGTAGAGAGAGAGAGAAACGAAGAGGATAGCAAGGATTTTGAGAAGATAGCTTGTTGATCGCAATTCTTCGGTGGAGGTAGGTTATGGTTTTCATGCTTTCATAGTAAACTCTTAATAGAGAATGATATGTATTGATAGTATTGTAAACCCTGCTATGTGCTTAATTGTATGCATGCATGAACGTGATTATATAATTGTGATTATATTAAGCATGATGAAGTTATTGAATCCCAAATCTTGATAAAAACCTAATCTCTTTTTAATGATGATGCCTTGGTAAGGGAGAAGGCTTGATGAACTAAAATAATGAGATTGATGATGCCTTGGTAAGGGAGAATGCTTGATGAGTTGATAGAATGAGATTAGGGGATCGGGTGTCACGAACCGACACGTAGAATTAGGGGATCGGGTGTCACGAACCGACACGTAGATTTAGGGGATCGGGTGTCACGAACTGACACGTAGATTTAGGGGATCGGGTGTCACGAACCGACACATAGAATTAGGGGATCGGGTGTCACGAACCGACACGTAGATTTAGGGGATCGGTTGTCACGAACCGACACGTAGAATTAGGGGATCGGGTTTCACGAACCGACACGTAGATTTAGGGGATCGGAGTGTCACGTACCGACACAAGGGGATTAATGAATTTGAGGGAGCGGAGTGTCACGTACCGACACAAGAGAAATAAAGATAATGAATCTTGAAAGATGTTAATATACTCAATCTAAAGAACATAATTCCCAAATGAGTATGGTATTGAGGCTTGAGTCCTCATGTGTGAACTTGATGGTAATTGTTAATGATATAGTACTTGTTGTTGCTACATGTTGAGTATCATAGTTGAGTTTATGATATTACTTGGTATATACTGTTTTCTATTTTGAGTTGGCCGATGATATCTACTCAGTACCCGTGTTTTGTACTGACCCCTACTTTTATGTTTTCTTCTTGTTTATTTGTGGAGTGCAGCAAACGTGCCGTCGTCTTCGACTCAACAGTAATTCAAGCCAGTCTTACTACATCGGAGATTCAGGGTGAGCTAATGCTTCTAGCTTGGACTGGATCTTCTTCTTCAAGTCTTGATGCCTTGAATTCCGGCATGGACTAGCTTCTTATGTATTTTTAGCTTCTTAGGCATTCTTAGTTTAGTACTTTGATCATAGATGTTCTCGTGGTGATGACTTCCAGATTTTGGGGATAATAATAGTTATTGATTTTATTTAATGAGTTTAAGTCTTCCGCATTACTTCCTGTTTATATTATATTGAAATGTTAAGGTTAGATTGGTTGGTTCGCTCACATAGGAGGGTAAGTGTGGGTGCCAGTCGCAACCCGGTTTGGGTCGTGACAAACTTGGTATCAGAGCATTAGGTTCGTTGGTCTCATCACACAAGAACGAGTCTAGTAGAGTCTTAAGGAACGGTAGGGGGACGCCTTTACTTTTCTTTGAGAGGCTACAAGACTTTAGGAAAATTCCATTCTTTCTTTCTTTCGTGCTATTACTTGGATCCAATTGGTATCTAGGTGATACAAATTGGTATCTGACCATCTTCACTCTATATCGCGGATGGTTAGATTAGAGCAACGACTGCGCCAACACCAACATCGGCAAGACAAGAAGCGTCTGAGCCAGCCACTGGGGCTGTAGCTCGAGGAAGAGTAGCGGCAAGAGGCCGTGGTAGAGGTCGTGGGAGGACGTCCTCTAGAGGAAGAGGACGAGCACCTAGCCCGTCTGATACTAGGGCGGTGACTCCTCCACCGACTGAGGAAGTGGTAAGAGAGGGTGAGGAAGGGGAGAATGAACAAGTGCAAAATGAGGAATTTCCACCCCAACCTACCCCAGAGATGATCAATCAGGTTCTCGCTTATCTTAGTGGGTTGTCTGATCAGGGTCAGGCCCCTCCAGTGTTTTCTGCACCAACACCTCCGGTTTCAGAGGTATAACATGCAACCACTATGGCTCCTCGTATGGATGCCTCATTGGACATAGGCACGTTTCCACGTCTGACTACTGGGCCTATAATGACAAATGATCAGCATGAACTTTTCAGTAAGTTCTTGAAATTGAAACCTCCAGTCTTCAAGGGTGCGGAATCTGAGGATGCTTACGATTTTCTGGTTGACTGTCATGAGCTACTACACAAGATGGGTATAGTAGAACGGTTTGGTGTTGAGTTCGTGAGTTATCAGTTTCAAGGGAACGCCAAAATGTGGTGGCGGTCACATATTGAGTGTCAACCAATAGAGGCACCACCTATGACTTGGGCCTCATTCTCTAGCTTGTTTATGGAGAAGTATATCCCCCGAACTTTGAGGGATAGGAAAAGGGATGAGTTCTTGAGCCTAGAGCAAGGTAGGATGTCGGTCAATGCATATGAGGCTAAGTTTCGTGCACTATCCATATATGCCACTCAACTTTGTTTCAGTCCACAAGAGCGGATTCGTCGTTTTGTGAAAGGGTTGAGGTCAGAGTTGCGGATTTCAGCCTTACAGGTAGCGGCTACGGCAAAATCCTTTCAAGAAATGGTTGACTTCGATGTAATTCTGGGTATGACTTGGCTTTCTCCAAATTTTGCAATCTTGGATTGTAATGCTAAAACCGTGACGTTAGCCAAGCCTGGGACATATCCGTTAGTTTGGGAGGGTGACTACACTTCCAATCCAGTGCGTATCATCTCCTTTCTTCGTGCTAAGAAAATGGTTAGTAAAGGGTGTTTAGCTTTCTTGGCACATCTCAAGGATGACACTACCCAAGTACCTTCGATTGAGTCGGTTTCGGTGGTCCGTGAGTTTCTGGATGTGTTCCCTGCAGATCTTCCTGGTATGCCACCAGATAGGGATATTGATTTCTGTATTGACCTTGAACTGGATACTCGCCCCATTTCGATACCCCCTTATAGAATGGCTCCCGCGGAGTTAAGAGAGTTAAAAGCCCAACTTCAAGAGTTGTTAAACAAAGGCTTTATTAGACCAAGTGCATCTCCTTGGGGTGCTCCGGTTTTGTTTGTAAAGAAGAAGGATGGGAGTTTTCGAATGTGTATAGACTACAGACAACTAAACAAGGTAACCATAAAGAACAAGTATCCTCTTCCCCGCATTGATGACTTGTTCGATCAGTTACAAGGTGCTCATGTCTTCTCTAAGATTGACTTGAGATCCGGTTATCATCAATTGAAGACACGGGCAACGGATGTGCCAAAGACTGCTTTTCGAACAAGGTATGGGCATTACGAATTTGTAGTGATGTCTTTTGGTCTTACGAATGCCCCTGCTGCGTTCATGAGCTTGATGAACGAGATTTTTAAGCCATATTTGGACCTCTTCGTGATCGTATTTATTGATGATATATTGGTATACTCAAAGAGCAAGAAGGAACATGAAGGGCATTTGAGAATGGTATTGGAAATGTTGAGGGAGAAAAAGCTTTATGCCAAGTTCTCTAAGTGTGAGTTTTGGCTAGATGCAGTGTCCTTCTTGGGGCACGTGGTTTCTAAGGATGGAGTGATGGTGGATCCTTCTAAGATTGAGACAGTGAAGAATTGGGTAAGACCTACTAATGTGTCAGAAATAAGGAGCTTTGTTGGGTTAGCTAGCTACTACCGTCGATTTGTCAAGGGATTCTCTTCTATTGCTTCCCAATTGACGAACTTGACTAAGAAGAATGTTCCATTTGTATGGTCGGACGAATGTGAGGAAAGCTTTCAGAAGCTCAAGACTTTGTTGACTACCGCACCTATCCTTACCTTGCCAGTAGAGGGTAAGAACTTCATTGTTTATTGTGATGTATCCTATTCTGGTTTGGGTGCAGTACTAATGCAAGAGAAAAGTGTGATTGCTTATGCTTCAAGGCAATTAAAGGTGCATGAACGTAACTATCCAACTCATGATTTGGAATTGGCTGCGGTAGTGTTTGCATTAAAGCAATGGAGAATTTATTTATATGGGGTTAAGTGTGAGGTCTACACGGATCATCGTAGCCTTCAGTATGTCTTTACTCAGAAGGATTTGAACTTGAGGCAAAGGAGATGGATGGAGCTACTAAAGGACTACGATATCACTATCTTGTATCATCCGGGAAAAGCGAATGTTGTAGCGGATGCTTTAAGTAGAAAGGCGGGAAGCATGGGAAGTCTAGCTCACTTGCAAGCTTCTAGACGCCCATTGGCTAGAGAGGTTCAGACTCTAGCTAATGACTTGATGAGATTAGAAGTAAATGAGAAGGGAGGATTGTTGGCTTCTGTGGAGGCAAGATCTTCCTTTCTTGACAAGATTAAGGGAAGACAGTCTGATGATGAGAAACTGCGCAGAATTCAAGATAAGGTATTGCGAGGAGAGGCTAAGGAAGCACAAATCGATGAGGAAGGTGTTTTGAGGATCAAGGGAAGGGTATGTGTACCCCGCGTCGATGATTTGATCAACACTATTCTGACAGAGGCTCATAGTTCAAGGTATTCTATACATCCGGGTGCAACCAAGATGTATCGTGACCTAAAGCAACACTTTTGGTGGAGTAGAATGAAGCGTGATATTGTTGACTTTATTGCCAAGTGTCCAAACTGTCAACAAGTAAAGTATGAACACCAAAGGCCCGGGGGAACACTTCAGAGAATGCCCATTCCAGAATGGAAGTGGGAAAGAATTGCAATGGACTTTATGGTTGGTCTTCCAAGGACAATGGGTAAGTATGACTCTATTTGGGTGATTGTTGATAGGTTAACTAAGTCTGCTCATTTTATTCCGGTTAAGGTAACTTACAATGCCGAGAAGTTAGCCAAGATCTATATCTCAGAAATCGTTTGATTGCATGGGGTTCCACTATCCATCATATCAGATAGAGGTACGCAGTTTACTTCTAAGTTTTGGAAAACATTGCATGCGGAATTGGGTACTAGGTTGGACCTTAGTACTGCGTTCCATCCTCAGACCGATGGTCAGTCTGAGCGAACGATTCAAGTGTTGGAGGATATGCTTCGTGCGTGCGTGATAGAATTTGGTGGCCATTGGGATAGCTTCTTACCCTTAGCGGAATTTTCATACAATAATAGCTATCACTCGAGCATTGATATGGCTCCATTTGAAGCATTGTATGGTAGGAGATGTAGGTCCCCCATTGGTTGGTTTGATGCGTTCGAGGTTAGACCTTGGGGTACTGATCTTTTGAGAGATTCGATGGAGAAGGTGAAATCTATTCAAGAAAAGCTTCTAGCGGCTCAAAGTAGACAGAAGGAGTATGCAGATCGGAAGGTTAGAGACTTGGAGTTTATGGAGGGTGAACAAGTCTTGCTGAAGGTTTCGCCCATGAAAGGGGTGATGCGGTTTGGTAAAAGGGGTAAGCTAAGTCCAAGGTACATTGGTCCCTTTGAAGTACTTAAGCGAGTAGGGGAGGTGGTTTATGAGTTAGCCTTGCCTCCAGGGCTGTCCGGAGTGCATCCGGTATTCCATGTGTCGATGTTGAAAAGATACCATGGGGATGGAAATTACATTATCCGTTGGGATTCAGTTTTGCTTGATGAGAACTTGTCTTATGAAGAGGAACCTGTTGCCATTCTAGATAGAGAAATTCGCAAGTTGAGATCAAGAGAGATTGCATCCATCAAAGTTCAATGGAAGAATCGACCCGTTGAAGAAGCCACTTGGGAGAAGGAGGCGGATATGCGAGAAAAATACCCACATCTGTTTATAGATTCAGGTACTCCTTTTCGCCCTTGTTTTCCTTCTTGTGATCGTTCGGGGACGAACGATGGGTAAATTGGTATCTATTGTAACGACCTGTTTAGTCGTTTTGAGCAGCAGATTTTATTTCTGGAAAAAACAGGCTGAGGCGACGGACCCAACAATGGACCGTCATGAGCACGACGGACCGTCGCAGGGTCTCATTTCAAAACACTTAGAAAAACTGAAAATTTGGTACTGAAAATCGACTCTCTGAACTTCGTAACGAAATGGCAGGACAGACCGTCATAGGTGTGACGGACCGTCACAGACCCTTGGTGGAAATTTGGGTCTCTGAACTTTGCGACGACCTGCAGGACGGACCTTCGCAGGCACGACGGCCCGTCACAGGTTGCGCAATCCCAGTCCAGGTCGAATTTCTTTATACGTTTTAAGGGACGTTTTTGACTATTCCTTCTTTAATTATAAGGTTAGTGGGTTAATGTTAATAAGTCTAATTACTTGGGGGTTAAAAGAGGTAACCTTAAGTTAATTAGTGGGTTATTATTGCCATCTTTTACACTTGATTATATGTTAATTAGGGTAAAAGAAAGAGGGTTTGAATAAGAAAAACAGAAAGAGATTGTGGCATATCGAGAAAGCAAGAGCTCCCTTTAAATCCCGTTCTTGTTATTGAGCTATTTGATGTGTGGGGTATTGAATTTATGGGCCCTTTTGTGAGTTCTCATGGGATGAAGTACATTCTAGTAGTGGTCGATTATGTGTCTAAATGGGTGGAAGATATCGTACTCGCAAATAATGAAGGGAAGAGTGTCACCGCATTCTTGAAAAAGAATATATTTTCCCGATTTGGCACCCCAAGGGATATTATTAGTGATGGTGCATCCCACTTTTGCAACAAATTACTTAAGGTATTATTGGAGAAATATGGGGTTCGCCATAATGTGGCCACTCCTTACCATCCTCAAACTAGTGGGCAAGTTGAGATGTCAAATAGGGAGATTAAGAAAATTTTGTCAAAAACGGTGAATGCTAGTACAATGGATTGGTCAAGACTCTCATAGGTATGTCCCCATACCAACTTGTATATGGGAAGGCTTGTCACTTACCAGTTGAATTAGAGCATAAAGCCTTGTGGGTAATGAAAAAGTTGAAAATGAACTGGAATGAAGCTGCTGAGCAGAGGTTAAAGGTGTTGAATGAGCTTGATGAATTTTGCCTAAAAGCTTATGAAAGTTCAGACCTCTACAAAGAAAAGATGAAGAAGACCATGACCAAAAGATTGAGAAACGCAATTTTATGGTTAGAGATTTGGTACTTTTATTCAATTCTAGGTTGCGTTTGTTTCCGGGCAAACTCAAGTTCAAATGGACTAGTCCTTACTTGATCACCCAACTATTACCTAACGGAGTGGTTAAGTTAGAGAACAAGGAGGGTGTGCGGTTTAAGGTGAATAGATTCGTGATTGAGTTAGAGAACATGGATGGTCTGTTGTTTAAGGTGAACTGACAGCGAATCAAAATCTATTTGGGGCTCGCTGAAACGGCGAACGAAGTGATCAAGATATACCATCTTGATGAAGTCTGAGTAAATCAAGTGTCCTACATCGTGCCGAGACGTTAAATCAAGCGCTGGTTAGGAGACAACCCAATATGTATCTGTCACGACCCAACCCGATGGGCCGTGACTAGTGCCCGTTTTGGACACCCACATACAAACCTGCTAAGTATAACAAACTGAAACTAAGACAATATGGAATTTAATCAAATCAAGCCAACCCCAACGTCATATATATATAAGAGGACCTGTCTCATAAGGAGTAATAACCATTCAACCATAACAGCATACGCGAGCCGACAAGGCTGCCACTACACAATACACAATGAAGTACGCAGCCGACAAGGCTGCCCCTGTACAAGCACACATCCCAAACAAACCATGTCCAGACCATTATCCAAAACATATATATACAACCCACATAATGTCCACAGACCTCTAAGAGTACATTAGTGAAACTCGACGGGACAGGGCCCCGCCATACCCATAGACGAGCAAAAGACTACACAAAAGTTATGTACCAAAACGACTGGGCTCCGGAACAGTGGAGCTCTCCCAATCAGCAGAGTAGATATCCTAGGCGGGAGGATCACCGAACTGTGCGTCTACACCTGCGGGCATGAAACGCAGCCCCCCGAGGAAAGGGGGGGTCAGTACGGACAATGTACTGAGTATGTAAAGCATAAGGTAAAGATGACAGGATACCAATATGGCAAGTCGAAACAAAATATCGCTACACATATACCCTTTTAAGTGAAAATCATGCATATATTTAACATTTAAGGTGCCCAGCTTCCCGAGTAAGGGGCTCGGCAAAATAATCATCACGTCATCTCCGTCATCATCATCATCATAACCATCCTCATCACCAATCATATATATAATATACATACCCGGCCCTCTAGTGAGGAACTCGGTGACATATGCAAGAAACTCCGCACGAACATTACCCGGCCCGGGACTCGGTGAAATGATAAATGACTCTATGCACGAGCAGAATATTATGAGCAACCATATGCAATTAAAATCATTTCTTATAACTCAATAGAACAATCAACGTGAACCAGCAAGGAGTATTACCAAAGATTAATGTTTTATCAAGATTATGAACCTTTAATATGATATGGAAACGTAAAATCTCAATGACTCTAAGAAGCATTACCATAGATATTAGAGATCATCATAGCCTTAGACATAGCCGATATATAGAGGAATAATTGTGGAAGCAAGAATATACGTCACCTAGACGCTCTAGAGGTAAGTATCAAATCTGTCCGTTATTCGCTTATTTTTAAAAGTCATGCCAAGCAAAGAAAGAAGGGACAGCGTTACATACCGTATAATCGAGCCGCACGTCCAATATTTACTGCTCAAGCTATTAAACTATAACAAGCAACAATCGTGCCGCAATTAGATAAACATCGTGCTTTACTTTCTTGTAAGCTAGCTAATAATCTAACGAAAATTCGGCAGCACCTCCCCTATTTTCCTTACTTCGTCCCAATCCGACAACAATCCAAATTATCCACAACAATACCAATAACACATATAACCCAAAGAATCATATTAAACAGCCCCCTCCCCAAAACAGTTCCGTCTCGGCAACCATAGCAGCGAAGCAACGACACACCGAGCGATAACTCGTTTTATAATTCGCAACACATCTACCTTATCGTATTCATCCTTTGGAGTATATACTCATAATCACATTCAACATATACATAATGCCAAAACAGAATTTTCCTGCAGTTTGCTTTAATCAAAACAGCCCAAGCACCAACACGACACCACTAATAATCCGATTATGGTTTCCATTCATACTTAGCACATTCAATAACTAAAACAAACTTCCTAAGCTACTGGTCACGCCCCCTTCTTAAAATTAATGGATAATTAACAAGGGTATTCTAAAGAATTAACACACCAAACAAGGAGATTACTAACCAAATTATTTGCAGCTGCTGGCCAAGAGTTGCAGGGTTGGTTTCTCCATTTCCATGGCTGCCTAAGACAAGTGGTGAAGAAGAAGATGATATGCAGCAATGCATTTCACCACTTTATTTAGCATGGAGTGGATTTCTCCACCTCATTTAATAGTATGAAGTGGAGGCAGCCCCCCCTCTACACCTGTCCACTAAGGCCAGCCCACAATCTGATCCCTTTTTAATTTTTGCCTTGAGTGGTGGGGCCCACTGGATTAAATTAATCCTAATCAGCCACCAATTATAAGTGGTGGGGCCCATTGGATTAAATCAATCCAAATTAGCCACTAATTAATCCCTCACTTAAAGTTAATGGCACTTACATTAGCCAACTCATACTTAATATCACATTTGGAAATAACATCCTTGCCTAATATTTCTTTACGTCTTCTAGATCACGATGCGCACTACGTATAAAAAAATATGAGGCATAACATGCTTCCCCCCTAGGAACATTCGTCCTCGAATGTTAAGTTAGCGTCTTGCAAAAACAAATTCCAGCGAGGTCTCTCTAAAAGTTATACCTATCAACCTGCATTCCGTAACTTACAGATGCCTCACAGCTACATAATCTCATTATCTATCAATATAGTCAAGCTAGGAATTGAATTACCTGTAGGTACGGGGAACAAGTAAGGATACTTATTCTTCATTTAATCTTCCGCTTCCCAAGTCATATCCTCCCTATTGTTATTTTGCCACAACACTTTGACGGAAGCCACATCCTTAGTACGTAACCTTCTAACCTGACGATCAAGTATAGCCACGGGTTTCTCCTCATATGACAACTCCTCTGTTACCTGAATATCATCTACAGGGAATACTCTAGAAGGATCACCAATACATTTACGTAGCATCGATACATGGAAGACCGGATGTACCACCTCCAAATCAGATGGTAGATCCAACTCATAGGCAACCTTGCCTATCCTACGAACAATCTGATAAGGCCCAATGTATCTCGGACTGAGCTTCCCCTTCCTGCCGAATCTCATCACACCCCTCATGGGTGATACCTTCAGGAATGCCCAGTCACCAATCTGAAACTCCAAATCTCGACGCCGATTATCTGCATATGACTTCTGTCGACTCTGGGCTGCTAATAATCTTTCTTGAATAAGCTTCACCTTGTCAACAGCTTGCTGAATCACATCCGGGCCTATTAACTTAGTCTCGCCAACATCAAACCAACCAATAGGTGATCTGCACTTCCTCCCATATAAGGCCTCGTACGGTGCCATCTGGATACTAGAATGGTAGATATTATTATAGGCAAACTCAATGAGCGGCAAGTGGTCATCCTAGCTGCCTTTGAAGTCAATAATACAGGCCCGCAACATATCTTCTAGTGTCTGAATAGTACGCTCAGCCTGCCCATCAGTCTGAGGGTGAAATGCTGTGCTAAGGTTCAACTGTGTCCCCAATCCCTTCTGAAACGATCTCCAAAAGTTGGCTGTAAATTGAGCTCCTCTGTCTGATATAATGGACGTGGGAACCCCATGAAGTCTCACTATCTCCCTGACATATAACCTCGTATAATCTTCAGCCGAATAAGTAGTCCTGACTGGAAGAAAATGGGCGATTTCGTCAGCCTATCTACAATAACCCATATAGAGTCATACTTCCGTTGAGTGCGAGGTAAGCCTGTAATGAAGTCCATATTAATCATCTCCCATTTCCAAGTCGGGATCTCTATCTTTTGTAATAATCCACCAGGCTTTTGATGTTCGATCTTGACTTGTTGACAATTTGGGCACTGAGCAACAAACTCCGCTATGTCCTTTTTCATGCCATCCCACCAATATAAGCATCTGAGGTCATGATACATTTTTGTTGACCCTGGGTGAATAGAATAACGGGCAGAGTGTGCCTCTCCCATAACCTGCCGTCGTAGCCCCGCAGTATCGGGTACACACAATCTGCCTTCATATCGTAACACTACGTCAGGTGTAACCTTAAATGGGGTCTTTTCCTTTTGAAGAGCTGCATCTCTATACTGTGCCAGAATAGGGTCCTTGTATTGGTGTCTCTTTACCTCATCTATGATTGAGGACTCAGCAACCTCTCGAATAGAAACTCCACTATCTTCCGAATTAGCTAGACGGACTCCAAGGCTGGATAGCCGCTGAATCTCCCAAACCATATCCCTCCCTTCTGGTTGTACATCTGTCAAGCTACCCATGGACTTACGGCTAAGAGCATCTGCTACAACATTCGCTTTCCCTGGATGATATAAAATATCAACATCATAATCCTTTAGCAACCCTAACCACCCCCTCTGTCGTAAGTTCAGCTCCTTCTGTTTAAAGATATATTGGAGACTCTTATGATCTGTATAGATCCACATGGACACCATATAAATAATGTCTCCATATCTTCAAGGCATGAACCACGACCGCTAACTCCAGATCGTGAGTAGGATAGTTCTTTTCATGCTTCCTAAGTTGTCGGGAGGCATAGGCTATAACTTTAACATGCTGCATCAATACACATCCTAGCCCAACACCCGAAGCATCACAATAAATAACATAGCCGTTTGTCCCTCCGGAAGAGTTAGGACTGGAGCTGTAGTCAATTTGTCTTTCAATAGCTGGAAGCTTCGCTCACAAGCATCTGTCCACTGGAACTTGGCTGCCTTTTGAGTTAGCCTTGTCAAAGGCGCTGAAATTGAGGCAAACTTTTCTACGAATCTCTTGTAATATCCTGCTAACCCCAAAAAGCTGCGTACCTCAGTAGGTGTCGTAGGTCTGGGCCAAGTCTTTACTGCCTCAATCTTTTGCGTGTCTACCCGAATACCATCAGCTCCAATAAGAATGCCACTGAAGTCAACAAGAACTCGCACTTAGAAAATTTAGCATACAACTTCTGGTGCTGAAGCACCCTAAGTACCGTCCTTAAATGATCTGCATGCTCCTCTTCTGAACGTGAATAGACCAGAATATCGTCTATAAATACAATAACAAACATATCAAGGAATGGTTTAAATACTCGATTCATTAAATCCATGAACACCGCTGGAGCATTAGTCAGCCCAAAAGACAGCACTCTAAACTCATAACGCCCATATCGGGTCCGGAATGCCATCTTTGGAATATCTGCCTCCCTTACCCGCACCTGATGATAACCTGACCGCAAGTCTATCTTTGAAAAACACTTTGCACCCTGCAACTGGTCAAATAGATCGTCAATCCTTGGGAGGGGATACCTGTTCTTTATTGTTACTTTGTTCAATTGCCTATAATCAATGCACATCTGCAGCGACCCATCCTTCTTCCTCACAAACAGTACCGATGCTCCCCAAGGGGACGTACTAGGCCTAATGAAGCCCTTTTCTAGAAAATCCCTCAATTGCTCTTTCAATTCTTTCAACTCAGCAGGTGCCATTCTATAAGGAGGTATAGATATAGGCTGGGTATCTGGCAGTACATCTATAGTAAACTCTATCTCCCGTTCTGGAGGAAGGCCTGGAAGTTCCTCGGGGTATACATCGGGAAATTCATTAACTACAGGGACTGATTGAAGAGTCGGTGCCTCTGCCTTTATGTCATGCACCCGAATCAGATGGTAAATATAGTCTTTTCTAACCATCTTGCCGGCCTTGAGGTATGAAATGAACTTACCTTTCGGCGATACTGTACTTCCCTTCCACTCTATAATCGGTTCCCCTGGAAATTGAAATCGAACTATCTTTCCTCTGCAATCAATATTAGCATAACAAGCAGCCAACCAATCCATACCCATGATAATATCAAACTCAATCATATTTAACTCTATTAGATCTGCTACGGTACGACGACTATATATAACTACTGAACAATTCCTATATACTCGCGTAGCTATGACAAAATCTCCTACAGGTGTAGCTACCTCAAATGGTTCTATCAACTCAGACTCTATTCCGATCCTACTAGCAACAAAGGGAGATATATATGATAAGGTGGAACCTGGGTCTATCAATGCATACACACTTCGGGAGAATAGTGATAAGATACCTATGATCACATTAGGTGACGCCTCCTGATCTTGCCTATTAGTCAAAGCATATATACGGTTTGAGGGACCGCTAGAACTGGAAGCTCCACCACGTCCTCTACCACGGCCTGCTGGCGCCTGAATACCCTGTCCCGTAGGGCGCATAGCCACAGAAGAAGATGAACCAGCAACGGACCCTGTAGGCTGTGCCATACCACCTACACTACCCTGACACTCCCTCATAGTATGGCCCTGACGGCCGCAAGAAAAACACGCACCTGTAGCCCAACGACATTCCCCAGGATGGGACTTACCACAACGAGAACACCGAGGCAAAGGTGGTCTCGACTGGCTCAAACCCCTGCCCATCTGTGACCCTGACGCCCTAGAGCTCTGACCAGCTTCCGAATATCCCATACGATCGAACCCCCTACCCATGAAACATGGGGGTGCACTCTGTGCTGGCTGGGAAGAAAATCTAACATGCTGTTGAGACTGCCCGCTTTGAAACTCGTCAGGATAACCTGCTGATCTAGCCCTCTTATGCTGGCCTCTATTATAATCTCTATCTGGCTGACGTCCCCGGTGCCGATCCTCTACCCCCTGTGCATATGCCTGCACCCGAGCAATGTCCATACCTGGATGAAGAGTCACTGCCATACAACCGTCAATCAGATAACGATCCAATCCCATCACATAATGATGTACCCTGTCTGCCATATCAGCCACAATAGTAGGCGCATGCCTAGCCAATGAATCAAACTGGAGGCTATACTCTCGAACGCTCCTGCCATTTTGCTTCAAACGCAAGAATCTATCAACTCTAGCTCGCTTCATCTCTGGAGGCAGGAAGTGGCCCTGGAAAGCCTCCACAAATTCATCCCATACCACTGGAGGAGCACCCTCACCCCTAGATAACTCCCAAGACTCATACTAATTAATAGCTACATCCCGCAAATGATACGTAGCCAACTCAACAGACTCGGTCTCCGAACCCTTGATTATCCTCAATGTACGCTGCATCTGACGAATAAACTCTTGCGGATCATCCTGGGGCCTTGACCCAAAGAACTCTGGAGGATTACAACTTAAGAAGTCACGAGCCCTTAAGCTATCAGATCTGTCCGCATGATCAACTCCTAGTCCATGCCTGCGAGCCTGATCTGCCACTAATCTAGTCAGCAATTGAACCGCATCTCTCATGGCCCTATTCTCCGCCCCTGACTGAGGAGCTGGAGGTTCAGATGTTGGGGCCTCGGGGGCTGATGGTGTCCCCCGAACTGGAGCTGCTGCTGCTCTAAGCTCTTCTGGCGGTGGGGGTGTAGCAGAGCTCTCTGACTGGAGCATAATACCAGGCATAGACTGGGCACGGGCCCTAGTAACTCTCCGGGTCTGACTAGTACCTTCTGCTACCGATTTTCCCTTCTGGGCGGCTGTCGCTTTCTTTGGAGGCATAGTTGAAAACACACGGATTCGTTAGAGAGGGATTATCCTGTTAATATAGCTCTATCGCACAATCTAGAATAAGAAGAAAGAATGACATCCTAAATGTCCTGTAGCTTCCTGTTTATAGATGTGGTGCACAACACACCGATAAACAAGACTCTACTAGACAGGGTCTGTAGACACTTCCGAGGAAGAACCACTCTGATACCACTCTTTGTCACGACCCAACCCGATGGGCCGTGACTAGTGCCCGTTTTGGACACCCACATACAAACCTTCTAAGTATAACCAACTGAAACTAAGACAATATGGAATTTAATCAAATCAAGCCAACCCCAACGTCATATATATATAAGAGGACCTGTCTCATAAGGAGTCATAACCATTCAACCATAACAGCATACGCGAGCCGACAAGGCTGCCACTACATAATACACAATGATGTACGCAGCCGACAAGGCTACCCCTGTACAAGCGGACATCCCAAACAAACCATGTCCATACCATTATCCAAAACATATATATACAACCCACATAATGTCCACAGACCTCTAAGAGTACATTAGTGAAACTCGACGGGACAGGGCCCCGCCATACCCATAGACGAGCAAAAGACTACACAAAAGTTATGTACCAAAACGACTGGGCTCCGGAACAGTGGAGCTCTCCCAATCAGCAGAGTAGATATCCTAGGCGGGAGGATCACCGAACTGTGCGTCTACACCTGCGGGCATGAAATGCAGCCCCCCGAGGAAAGGGGGGTCAGTACGGACAATGTACTGAGTATGTAAAGCATAAGGTAAAGATGTCAGGATACCAATATGGCAAGTCGAAACAAAATATCGCTACACATATACCCTTTTAAGTTAAAATCATGCATATATTTAACATTTAAGGTGCCCAGCTTCCCTAGTAAGGGGCTCGGCAAAATAATCATCACGTCATCTCCGTCATCATCATCATCATAACCATCCTCATCACCAATCATATATATAATATACATACCCGGCCCTCTAGTGAGGAACTCGGTGACATATGCAAGAAACTTCGCACGAACATTACCCGGCCCGGGACTCGGTGAAATGATAAATGACTCTATGCACGAGGAGAATATTATGAGCAACCATATGCAATTAAAATCATTTCTTATAACTCAATAGAACAATCAACGTGAACCAGCAAGGAGTATTACCAATGATTAATGTTTTATCAAGATTATGAACCTTTAATACGATATGGAAACGTAAAATCTCAATGACTCTAAGAAGCATTTCCATAGATATTAGAGATCATCATAGCCTTAGACATAGCCGATATATAGAGGAATAATTGTGGAAGAAAGAATATACGTCACCTAGACGCTCTAGAGGTAAGTATCAAATCTGTCCGTTATTCACTTATTTTTAAAAGTCATGCCAAGCAAAGAAAGAAGGGACAGCGTTACATACCGTATAATCGAGCCGCACGTCCAATATTTACTGCTCAAGCTATTAATCTATAACAAGCAACAATCGTGCCGCAATTAGATAAACATCGAAAATTCGGCAGCACCTCCCTTATTTTCCTTACTTTGTCCCAATCCGACAACAATCCAAATTATCCACAGCAATACCAATAACACATATAACCCAAAGAATCATATTAAATAGCCCCCTCCCCAAAACAGTTCCGTCTCGGCAACTATAGCAGCGAAGCAACGACACACCGAGCGATAACTCGTTTTATAATTCGCAACACATCTACCTTATCGTATTCATCCTTTGGAGTATATACTCATAATCACATTCAACATATACATAATGCCAAAACAGAATTTTCCTGCAGTTTGCTTTAATCAAAACAGCCCAAGCACCAACACGACACCACTAATAATCCGATTATGGTTTCCATTCATGCTTAGCACATTCAATAACTAAAACGAACTTCCTAAGCTACTGGTCACGTCCCCTTCTTTAAATTACTGGATAATTAACAAGGGTATTCTAAAGAATTAACACACCAAACAAGGAGATTACTAACCAAATTATTTGCAGCTGCTGGCCAAGAGTTGCAGGGTTGGTTTCTCCATTTCCATGGCTGCCTAAGACAAGTGGTGAAGAAGAAGATGATATGCAACAATGCATTTCACCACTTTATTTAGCATAGAGTGGATTTCTCCACCTCATTTAATAGTATGAAGTGGAGGCAGCCCCCCCTCTACACTTGTCCACTAAGGCCAGCCCACAATCTGATCCCTTTTTAATTTTTGCCTTGAGTGGTGGGGCCCATTGGATTAAATTAATCCTAATCAGCCACCAATTATGAGTGGTGGGACCCATTGGATTAAATCAATCCAAATTAGCCACTAATTAATCCCTCACTTAAAGTTAATGGCACTCACATTAGCCAACTCATACTTAATATCACATTTGGAAATAACATCCTTGCCTAATATTTCTTTACGTCTTCTAGATCACGATGCGCACTACGTATAAAAAAATACGAGGCATAACAGTATCCTCTAGCCAACTATAGGTTTTTCTTGATTTCCTAGTTATAGTTGCATGGTTCTTTGATTTTATTTCCTTAAACGTCCCGTCTACATATTGGTTTTCTTTTTGCTAGAATTGTTGGCTAGAGCATAGTTTAAGGTCCGTGTCTAAGTAAATAAATAAATAAAAATACAAAAATAAATGCAAAAAGAATAGCTTAATGGGTGTTAAATTTGCAGGTATCACATCACCAGAAAATCTGCAAAAAATTGGTCTGCAGTACCCTTTGACGGACCGTCACAAGCGTCCATCGTGCCAAGGTATGTTTTTCAAAATTTTCTAAGTTAGGGCATGCATGACGGACCCCCACGACGGACCATCGTGAATGCGACGGACCGTCGACGGGGACTCGTCGTGTCAAAAACCCGTAGACCAGACCCTACATGACCCAACCGACAAATATTAAAAGTTTTAAAATGTTTTAACTTCCCACCACTTTATTTAAGCCATTTCTTTCCCTCATTTCCTCCATTTTCTCCCTCTTCATCTCCCCAATCACTCTTTTGTCCAATCTTCTGATTTCCTTCCTTTACCCACATTCCCCAAAACCCTTCTTCTTCCAACTCCCAAGGTATTTTCCCATTCTTTGCCGGTCAGAGTCTTGTTTTAGTGCGCTACTCATCGCATTGTGGTTTTGCATTTCTTATTCATTGAGTTCATTATCAGGTATGTGCTTCTACTCTATCACTCATCTACATTTCATTCTTGTTTTTCCATGCTATGCATGTTTTAGAATGTGTGGGTGTTTGATATTTGACCCCTAATGCATGCTAAGACCTCACCCCGACAATGCTAAGTGCCTTTAGACCATTATTATTGTAAAATGAATGGGGTTGTTGTGTTAACTAAATCGCATGGCGGTGTTTGTTTCTGATATTCATTTCTGACCTAGGTTGATAGTTCTCCAAAATTGCATGATAAAACTCGAGAAATTATTGCCATAGGAATTCTAGAATGATGGGTAAATTGGTTAGAAATTGTGGGTTGCTAAGTTTAGTTCATATTAGAAAACTTAGGGGATGACTTATGTTTCTCAATTCTCTCACTGTAAGACAGAACGAGACCCCGATGACGGACCGTCGTGGGGTCCGTCACAAAAAGCCCCTGTTTCCCCCCTTATTTTATGGGAACTTATGACAGACCGTCATACCCACAATGGTCCGTCCTGCACAACCGTCACGGTTGTCAGAGACTCTGATTTTGAGGGTCTCAAAATTCTTTCTTAGTGTCCCTCGACAGAACTCTACGATGGACCGTCATGCCTACGACGGTCCTTTCTAAACAACAGTCACGATTTTGAAAGACTTTCTTCTTGAGAGTCTCAATATTTTTATCAAGTGTCCATCGACGGATCTCTACGACGAACCTTCATGCCTACGATGGTCCGTCCTGCACAACCGTCACGGTTGTCAGAGACTTTCTTCCTGATAATCTCAAAAAAAATTTCTAAGTGTTTGATGTTGGACCCCCATGATGATCCGTCACACTTACGACGGACCGCCAATGGGTCCGTCGTGCAAAACTACAACTGCACCACTCCCAGTTTAGTTTTGGTTTTCCGTGTTATTTTCTTCTATGCATGTCTTGTTTGGTTCTAATGGTCCCAATTGTTGTTATATGCAGGTACTAACACTAATGGAACCAAAGCAAGATCCAGTATAGTCATGTGGGCGTTCCAAGTCCATCGCCCCATCAGCCCGATTGGTCATTGGCTCTGACGATGAGCGTGACCCCAAATACGTGCCCCCAGGCATCGTCACTCCTGCACGGGCTGCCGCACCACCAGAGCCACCCCCACGTAAGTGGCGCCCGGCGTAGTCACTGCCTCCCAGTTTGAAGAGGAGAGCATATTGACCGGCACACCTTCTAGGTATGCTACACACTCTAGGGATACTTCTGGCTCTGAGGAAGTATCGAGTTCAGAAGAAGTCTCCGGGTCTTAGGAGGCTTCTGCTCCAGCCAGTGCATCTCAACCCGCCTCATCTGATGAGGTCGATAGTGCTTATCCATTCCAGCACCACTGACTGGAGTCCCCTCCCCGGTTGCCGACCAGCCCAATCGGTGGTGTGTTGAGGGGCAGTTTAAGGTGTACTCAGACGCCAAGCTGTCGAATGATAAGGGGGTTAGAATTGACGGCTTGTGATGTGGGCCGATATAGTGAGGAGTTGGTCAGAGAGTTCTACACCTCGTATGTGGCGACTCTCCGAGCCTAGATAGACATGTGGGCTGCCCCCACCAAACATGCCCCGCTAGATCACATCAGAGTCCACGGCAAGCGGGTAGACATATCCTTTCTAGCCATCCGTCGGTATCTATACAGCGAGAATGTTGATGCCACAAGGACTCCTCTCACCGCCGAGTTCGACTATCGATGGAAACTGGTTAAATATGGACAGTTCCTATGTGAGCCAGAGTTGAGAGAGACCACCAAGAGGTGGATTGACCGGTACTTGTCTTTTGATGGAGAGGCTGCTGATTGGGTACTTGAGCCAAAGGGAGCCATCAAGAAGTTCTAACCTGACCTTCACAACCATGTTTTTGTGGTTGATAGTCCGCCACTGCCTTTCCCCCCACTGCTGCAGACAATATTGTAACTTGGGATCGCGCAGTTTTGATGGCGGCAATGATAGCAGGGTTCGAGGTGGACTTTGCTTGGCTTCTTCAGGAGGTCATGCACGAGAGGGCCTTCAAGGTCACTACTACTTACCCAGTTTTGTTTATGGTGTTTTCTTTGTGCAGGTCCGCAGGTGTGCCTATTTTGCACATCAATCAGATCAAGATCCTGACGGGCACAGTTGATATGAGTCTTATTAGTGATGAGCCAATGAGTTGGCTCCACACGAAGGGCCCCACCTGGAGGTACCTCTGCTTGGTGAGAACCTGGCGGACACTGTAGAGCAAGCCGAAGCGCCTACCCAGGTTACATCAGAGCCTATTGATACCACACCGGTTGAGTCTATCTCGGATGGTAGCACCACTCCGATCTCCTCTTGCTCGACTCCCTCCGCCACTCTGGTCTCACTTGCTATGGTCTAGAAACTTGAGGCCCAAACGACCACTCTTCTACATCACATCCAGCTTTGGATGTAGAGGTCTATTGCTGAGGCGAAGGAGCACATGGAGCGGAAGATGGCCCAAGTCTGAGGCCCCTCCGGTGGACGTGTTGACCCTTAAGGATGCTGCAGAGATTCTGAGAGCAGACCTGGATACGATTCTAGAGGCTAGGGTGCCCAAGTCTCAGGCCCCTTCTGCAGAACCCGCCGAGGATACTGTTTTGGCGGCCTTATTTTCCACTGGTTTAGTGCCACCACCCCCACCATGAGAGCATGACAAGAGGTGTAGAGGTTAGAATGAGGATGAGGTTAGGGCACATAAGAGGGAACGCTGAGAGTTGGAGGATGTGAGGAGAGCCTCGATTGCTGATGAGGAGGCCCATCAGTTGAGGGCTATCAAGTTGGCTGTTGGGGCGTCTAGCTCCAGAGTTGTTGAGGCAGAGAAGAGCACTACTGATGGTGCTGTGATTGTTGAGATAGGCACTACTGAGGGTGATGTTGATGTTGAGGACACTAGTGAGGGTGTCCAGACTATAGAGGGAGTGGGTTTTGGGACACCGTACCCACCATCTTGTTGATCGACAACGCTTTGCGCCTCAGGTTTGCTTCACCTACCACTCTATTATTTTGGATTTTTTTATGCATTGGGGACAATTGCAGATCTTT
This sequence comes from Solanum lycopersicum, assembly GCF_036512215.1. Lineage (NCBI taxonomy): Eukaryota > Viridiplantae > Streptophyta > Magnoliopsida > Solanales > Solanaceae > Solanum > Solanum lycopersicum. The sequence continues at coordinate 30,877,690 of NC_090804.1, forward strand.
TTGTTAGGGGTGGGGTAAATGGAAAAAGTGAGTGCTAGGGTGAAGTTTGAGTAGCCCAACTCACGATCCTCTTTTGGGGTTTTCTTGCCTGTGTTCTTTTTCTCCAAGAAACTAATTATTTTTATTGTTGAACAAGCATGTCTATCTCTTGTGTACATAGTATAAATCTGAAGCATGATGTCTAAAACATAAATGAATCCCGATGTTATGAAAATGATGCATGACTAGGCATAGTAACTGATAAATGTATGGCTTTAAGAATTACATAGAGATACACCACTGCATGACCCTAGGTCAAAGAACTAGGTGTCTAATAACATGGTAGAGTAATGAGATGTCAAGTGAGTGTGAGGAAAATTTGAATAGTCCAGTATTTGTACTGAGCTAGAACTTGCCAGGTTAGTCCTGCTAAAAGTAAGCCGTAACAGACAATTAAAAAGGATCATAGGCCCTTGTTCAATATTATGAAATAGGGCGGAATAAAATGATGAAAAGGTAGGACACTTGACCGATATGTCAAGGAGGGAAACAAGTCACTAAAATATACCCTACCTGATAGTGAGCCTATGTTACAAGCTAAGAAAGTCCATTCATGATCCTAAGTGTTGATATGGCAAACTTAAAGCAGTCAAAATAAGGGCAAGCCTATGACAATATGTTTAAATGATTTCTGAAGTTGTTCTAAGAGAGAGTGTTGAAAAGAAATCCTTATACTCAAACTGAAATCATTAAGTGAAAAATGAGGATGTTATTTGAAGTGAGAACACTAGTTGCAATACCGAAAAAATTAGCACCTAGGTGAGAGATTGAAGAGGCTAGGTGTCAGTTTGTGGTGAATTTGTGTCATGGTCTGATCCACATAATTGAAACCTAATAGTTATTATGCATGAACATAATGAAAATAATCAGGATTGATAGCTAAATGATTGCGAAAGATAAAAGACGTATACTCTTGTACAAAGATTTTGTAGTGAGTCATAGTGCATCGCTTCAGGAAAAACAACGAATTTAAGTTGAGGGTGTTGAAGTACCGTGGTTTCACGATACTTTCAATGCCATTTCCTTAAGTTTACCATGTGTCTAAAGCATTTTTGTATTGATTTTTGATGTAGTTTTCTATTTATTTCCAGGAAATCTGTCCAAAGGAGAACGCGGAGATTTTGAGCTGAAATTGCAGAAGTGACCACCTACGGGCCCCATGACGCTCCGTCGTGGCTGTGACGGTCCGTAGGGGGTCAACCGTTGTGAGAATATAATGACTGAAGGAAGTTGGGGCATTCTGACCAAGTGTGGGACTACAAAAGTTCACGACGTACCATCATAGCCACGACGGTCCGTCCTTCACACTCATCAAGGCTAACAGAGAATAGTCCCAGCACCCAACTTCAGAAGATTCTTAGTGTCGTGGAACATAGCCCCTCGATGGACAGTCGTGCTTGAAACGGTCCGTCACACCTGTCCATCGAGGGTAACTGAGAGTTGATTAAGGAAATAGCAGAGATTTGTGCAAATATGGAACGACGGAAGCCACAACAGTCCGTCACGAAGGTCGTCGAGTAGGACGCATTTTGGCAGATTTTTCCTTAAATAGATTTCCCTCTTTTATTAGGTTTTGTTTTATTATAAATAGTTCAAAAAACCTCATTTTTGGGGTTAGACCTTTGGATATTTTTTAGTTTTATTTTCTAAGTATTGAACTCTTGATTTTGGGATTTGATATTATTTTTTGAAATCAATCATTGGTGTTTTGTGATTTATTCAAGTGAATTTCTTGATTTTGTTCATTCTCATCAAAGTAAGTGCATGAATTCTTATATTATCAATATGAATTGTGTGATTATTAGCATGGGTAACTAAACTCCATAACTAGGGTTGTGGGAACCATTGGTAAATAACAAGGTAAAACCTAGCTAAAATAACAATTCTAGAATAGTGTCTTGCATGTATTGATAATTCTTTCGCTTAGAAGTCTTTTTAACGGTGGCCAATGTTAGAACTCGCCTTATTGCTACTTGCTGGACCAAGGAGGTAGATAATAGGAAATGAATTATCAACATAGATTTGGTGTATACTAATTGATAGGCTAGTGTTGGTTGGTACGAGGTAACAAATTAGTCAAATATCAAATATAATGCTTAATATTAGCTAAAGATAAGGTTTAGTAAAGCAACACACATTGCCGGACCAAGGTGCAGAGTGAAATTCTCTAGATTCCAGAGTTAGGATAGATACCTAACTTATCACTTTGCATGCAAGATCCTAGGAAAGGATTGTTATAGCTAGAATTACCAAGTTAGGAGCCTGTGGGGAACACTTACGCCCTAATTACTCTCATTACTTAAATAATACTCCAATACTTGAGTCTGTCACTTGTTTACTTTAATTTAGCTAATTGCTTTCATTAATCAAAACCCCTTTTTCTTATTTGTTTTCAGAAAATAATTGACTAAATAGATATTATAATAGAATAAAGTTAAGTCTGAACAATTTTCCTCGTGGAAACAATCCAATGTTACTAGTTGGGTTCTTTACTTGATACGACCGCTTTTACTTTGTTTCGAGAAGTAAATTTGAGCGTATCACCCATGAATAAAAAAAACAGACAACATGTAATATCATTTTCCAGATATTGATATATATATTATTCTATTTATATGGACTAATAGAAAAACAACAAAATTGATAAAATGGTATTGTTGCCACCTACCTGTAATGTAATTTTCCACTTCCCTCTCCAAAGAAGAAATTAAAAGAAGACATCCCCTTCAAATGACTTATTCTCTTCATCAACTTTGATGAAGTCAAATTTTTCAACATTACCATCTTTACTATTCTGAGGCTATAACTGGAACACCGTCGCATTAGTAAGTGCTCACAAACTTGGATTCATAGTAAACATATGTTAAAAGCATTAGAATGCATAAACAAACATATGTGGATTTAATAGAGAGTGTTCTAAGCTAGTTATGAAAAGAATAAATTACAATTTTTCGGAGTATCTTGGTACTCGATTCGAATCGTAGACAATCAATCAAAAGGGATGAAGAGAAAATTAACACATCAAAAATAATAACTACAAGTTCAATAGAACAACATATAATCAACACCACTACACAAATTCATTATATTAAACTCCTCAATTGGAAGGAAACGAACAATTCATTAAATAGCAGAGTTAGAGTGGATAACAAAAAAACAAGGGGGAAGTATGTCATATGAAATGATGGGCAACAATATGAGATCTATATCTAGGCATACATACCGAAAAAAGACTTGAAACGTCATTTTTGCCTTCCCGTGCTTCACTCAAGGAAAAAAAATGCCGTCATCCTCTCATTTTTATAGTGTTAACAGATAAAAGAACAACCAACCGATTTGGAATGTAAAAAATCAAATAGAAAGGTACACTTACACGCTTGAGAAGTAACATCTACACCGGCTGGTGGGTAAGATAAAGAGTTGAAGAAGCAAGTGTTCTAGAGGGAGGCAGTAACTTCCTCAATTAGTTTTCAGATTTAGTCTTTAGCATTTGATAGAATAGTCATAGTGATTCTCTTTTGTCTTATCTTTTTCTTTGTCTTTGTTAGTAGTATGTTGAGCTCTTCTCTTTGATAAATAAAAAATTGATACATGGCTAAATTAACTTTAATAAACACAACACCATCATCATTTATTTATAAATTTACACTACCCCATGTAGTGAGTTTTACATGTAAAGAACATAAAACTTACAATTGCTTAAGCTTAATTATCTACACAATCATAAAATTAAAGACTTTTCTCATCACCCACTAATTGGAAACATATGCTCTCCACTATTTGAAACAAATGATATCAACTTTAGTCAAACATAACATTTAATATGAACACAAAATAAATTTGAAATAAGCATTTGTGGATAAACATACATAAAAACCGAGTTACCTTTTGGTAAACTCTTCAAATAATTTTCTTAGTAAGTTTTCTTTATTTGTGTGAATGCACTAATAAAGTAACAAAAAAAAGTCATACCTAAAGATTTACCATAAACAAAAAGATTAAAGTAATTCAAACTCTATGAGACCATATGCACAGACAATGTCAAATCATGCTAAAACGGGACATTTCATTTAAGTCATGCTATTTTGCTTGGAAAGCCTTATGCACACTCAAGAATCAATATAAGTCATTTATGCATAGTCATCAAGTCAAGACCATGTTCATCATCCTAAGTCTAACCAAACCAATCATGCATACTAACATACTTGAATATATAGTCCAAACAACTCCATCATAAAGTATAACTTCAACAAGCATGAATAAGAGTTCACTACAACATAACCAAAGCAAGACATAATTACTCATGAACCCTCATTAAGTCCATTAGGGCATTGACTAAGCAAATCCCCCATAACCTAACTCAATCAAGTAAACGTAACAAGAACCATAAACAATGTCCAACTTCACATATCATATAATTAAGGGTACATAACATCATACTTTAGCAATGTAGACTAAACATGTATTCATAAGTGAATTCAACATCTCAAGGTACCATCAACATGTAAGATCATCATACATATCATTTCCTTTTATAAGCGTATACATACATAAGAATAACCTCTTAAGATTCCCTTCAAGGCTAACTAGTGCAATATATAGGTAGAGTCCCATACCTTTACCTAAACTAAGCTAGACCCCTTAGGTCATCCTAGTTAGAGTTTATCCAATACTTCATTTTACCTTTTGTGAACATATTGCCTTAATCTACATAGACCACATGAGCTTATATGGAATCCGGTGTCAGGAAACCCTACACATAAATAAGGCGGACTACTTGCCAAGGTAGTACCATAACATGAACATACCAACTACGTGGATCCACTAGCTAGTATTCCTATGGGGCAACATTGTTCAAGAACTAGGAGATATAGTTGGGACCCTGTTTATGCTACATTCATTCTAGTCTCCATTCTATAGAGTACGTTAGTGACCCTACCTTCCCTACGTGGGAAGGGACACTCCTCACTCTAGATCACTCGGTGCTAAGGTAGAGTCCCTTTTTGAAATACCTTAAATCATATATTAATCATCATAGATTAATGTAGTTCATAGGGTCTATCCATTATATAATCATCCTCATCATATTCCAATAAGAATTTCATGAGTATTTTCCTTTCATTACAATTCATACATGTGAGCTTAGCACATTTACATAATCATTCATGATAAGGCACATTGGTAAGTTATCACCATCCTTATAACATTTACATATTAGCCAACACATCATAAACCATAGTCAAGACATTTCAATTCAACACATACAAACCCTATCAATCTTAATATAAGGTATACTTCAATACAACATCATCTCTTAATCACAAGTAACCATAATTGAAGTAAAGAGTTCATATTACAAGACTTACCAAGTCTCCTTCATAAGCCAACATCAAGGTCTAACCATCAAACCTCAACTCAACCCAACAATGGGTGTAATATCATCACACAATAGTAAACGACATGATAATGAAGTCAATTAAAGCGCTATACAACAGTCCATCACTAGTTCATAACTTAAGATAGAGACGTAGGTCAAATTCATAATCTACTTCACAACCTAGATCAATTAATCAAGAACTCGCATTTTAGGACTACAATTCATCTCAATATATTCATAAATTGGTACAAATAACATCATAGGACAGTACTTCACACATTAACCAAGCCAATTACATCAATACTAGATAGTTCAATTCAAGATCACAACCTAGGGTTAAGGGGAAAAGGTCGTCTTCAAAAAACTAGATCAATCCATTAATAAGTAGTGTATTATAGTCATAATTAATCATAATATAATCAATACAATAAAAATAAACCATCAAACAATCAAATTGAAAGATCAATTTCGAGATTGGAAGACACCCACATGAAAACATATCTTTTTGAAATCAATTTGAAGGAACCCTTTGGGGAAAGAGGTCCCAAAGGTGAAAGGAATCCCATACATTGTTGATTGATGAAGTTTGATGGAGAAAATTTGACCTTTAGCATACCTAGAACCCCTTGACCTTGACTTCTATGGTGTTCTTCAACTTGGGAGAGAGAAAGAAGAGAGAAGGAAGAGAATTTGTCTTTTGGGATTTATAAGGGTTAGGTTAGATTAATTAGGTTAGGGTATTTATATAGGTTGTTAACTAACTTAATAATACCTCCCTCAACTCCTAACGAATTAACTAACCACCTAATTATTTAACTTAACCAATCTAAAAACGTGCAGCAAAACTAGTGGTCTCACAGACGAGATCACGTCGATGCAACATTTGTCAATCGACGACAACAAGAACCTCCGTCTTGTTGGTCCATAGTTTTGGTCAAAGACTGATTAAAATCTAGTCTTCGACATATATTCTAAGTGTCCATTGATGGAGTTAATCAATGCCCCATCGATTGGACCACGATCCGTTGGTGGCAATCGTTTGTGCACACTGCCTTGGGAAGCTTTTGCCCCAAGTTGCAAGGGTCCTCCTCAAGGGACTTTGGTTGGTCCTTGGGGAGTCGTACACGGACGTTTCAACTATGAACTAACTATAATATGTGTAAGACATCTTTCCACCAAATTTCATAATTTTCTGACTCTTAGAACTTAATCAAATAGGCTAAGACACACTAGCACCTCATTAAAGTAGTTTTTCGACATTATGGACGTTCTTTGACGTTTTGTAAGACCCCCAAACAGAGTTAAGGTGTCTAAAGCCTTACATGTGACTAATATGTTTGTTAACATGTTACGTAAAGCATGTACGATTGATTTGATGTCTAGAGTCTCACATGTGACTAATATGTTTGTTAACATGTTACATAAGTTTTTTAAAGATTGTTTCCCCCATAGGAATACTAGCTAGTGGATCCACGTAGTTGTTATGTTCATGTTATGATACTACAAATAGTCCGCTTTGTTTCTGTGTAGGATTCCATGACACCGGATTCCACACAAGCTCATGTGGTCTATGTCGATTAAGGCAAGATGTTCCCAAAAGGTAAAATTAAGTATTGAATGAACTCTAACTAGGATGACCTAAGGGGTCTAGCTTAGTTTAGGTAGAGGTATGGGACTCTACCTATATATTGCACTAGTTAGCCTTGAAGGGAGTCTTAGGATGACAAATATGTTTGTTAACATGTTACAAAGTATTTTAAAGCATTTATGATTGATTTGAAGTCATTGGAAGTCAAACGTCCAAGAACGCCCAAGACATTCAAAAGTTAGCCCTTGGACGTACTTAAGTGTACCTAGCATGTTTTGATGTGTTGCGTGTGTTGTTTGATGCTAAAACTGGTATGGAAGGTACTTGACATGTATATGAGTGTATTTACATTGGAAACATATGGTAAAAACTCCCCATGGACCAGCCAAACGGTCCTTGAGGAGAACCCAACTTGTGAGCAAAAAGCTGTCCCAGGTTGGCAACTTACTGCCTTAGTGTTCACGGACGACTTCACGGCCAGTGGAGTGGACCACTGTCCGTGAAGTTGGTATTGAAACTTCCTTATCCACTTGGGGGATAGGAAATTCAAGGGAGACACTGCCCCAAGGACCACGGACCGTGATAAGGGTCATGAACTCCGTGAAGGTGGCCGTGGTCCCTGGGCGGCTGGCCAAGTTAGGTTTTCCAAATTAATTCCATTCAGTTATATAAATAGTTTAAGCTCTTTTCCCAAGTAAAAAATCCCAACACCCATTAAGAAATCAAAATCCCAAATCTCTCTTCTCTTCCAAAATTCTCTCAAACCTCCATTGGAGAGAAAACTCAAGTTCAAGCTAGAGGTTGGATTTTCATGGTTTCTTCTTCAATTTCTTGTGGTCTTTTCATGTATGAAGGTATGGTAATACTTCATCTTTATATATCCATTCATCTAAAGAGTTTCTTCAAAGCTTTTCAATGAGATTTCATGAACAAACCTTCAATCTTTCAATCTAGTCATGGGTTCTTTCTCAAATTGATTTCAAAAGCATGCTTATGATGAATTGATGTTTATGTACTGATTTTAAAGTTCAATCCAATTTTATGATGAACCGATGTTCCCTCCAATTCTCAAATTAGCCTATATTATGGGCATTGTTGACTTTAAGTTGATTGAATTATGATTCTAGCATGTTGAATTGCTTAATCTATTGCCAATTATGTATATTAATGTTGAATTATGTATAGTTGATCCAATGTGGATCAAGGCTTGAGGATTTGGTGAGTTGATCTATATTCTCCTTCTTTCTATAGAATTTATGATGTAGTGTGCATAATGTAATCTTGATCCTATGATGGTTAAATTATGATTTCGATTATGTTATTGTAATTTTATCTAATGCCCTATATGTTAATTATTGATGAATTATCAGTAGTAATTATTGATGATCAAAGCAAGGGAGTTTTGGTAAGATTGCTTTGCCTCTCTGTTTCTCTATAGAATTGCTAGATAATTGCCTTGTATGGCATTGTGTAGTAAGATCCACTTATGGTGGCAGTTTTTAATTTATTGTCAATATATATGTGATGTGATCATGGCCTTGAAGGCATTTGTATTATGAATGTGTGTTGGTGATGATCACCAAATGTGAAGCATGACTAGTCTTCTATTCTAGTTGTAATCTAGGTTGTGTTGTTAATAAATAAGCTTGTGAATGACTATGTTAGGGTTATGTTTAGGTGATACCATTTAATGAAGTATTGATGATCAATTAACCCCTACCTATGTGCCCCTATGTGAATGTGTTATTAGCTAATGTTAAGAGTCTTAAATTTAATGTGAAATTAGCTTGTCTCCTATGCTAAATTGTGATGTATGGTCTATGCTTGAATGTACATTGTTGTCCTAAGAGGGTGGATTCCTCAATGTGTTGTTGATATCCATTAGGTGATCATGTTGACCAATTGTACACACAGTTACACTTCATGTATGCTTACAAGTAGTATAGGTTCATGGTGTCTAATGAAATGATATTCTCATATGAACTTGTTTCTACTAATATGAATGTAAAGTATATGCCTATGAAGTATGTTATATCCCTTAACTAGGATGACTTGATAGGTGTACTAGTATGGAGAAGGGTATGTAGGGTCTATGCATTGCAAATGTGTGCCTTGATAGGATAGTTCCTAGGTTTGTGATTTATATACATGAAATGAATGCATGAGCATGTTATGAATATGACTTATGTCTTGTGATGTTAAGCATATGATATAATGAAGTATGAACTTGCATGGTCTAAAGATGTTTGTGTGAGAGGTTTGCTCACCTATATGTATACACCTACCAACATGAAATATGTCCACGATGCATGTATGATAATCTAGTCAATAGATGAGATATTGAAAGGTGTTCTTAAGAGTATCCTAAAATAGATGGTTCTTTAAATTGCTATGTCCATGTGAAAGGACTTCTCACATGATTTAGGTTGACGAAATCTCATCTATGACCTATGAGCTAAGCATATGAGGGGTTAATTCTCCTAAGCCTATGTTTTACAAATGAATGTTAATAAAGGCTTTTCAATAAAGGAAACTTAGCTTAGCACCTAGTGAACTTGACAATGAGAGCTTGGATGAAGATTCACTATTGGGTTCTCATAAGGAGTTGACTTCCCTTAGAGGAACATTCACCTATAGTTCCAAATGAGGTGTTGACCTTCCTTTGAGGAAGACTCACTCATGGTTTCTCATGAATGATGACTCCAATGCTCATGGGCAGGGAGAGGATCCCAATACGTATCTCTTAGTTCTATAAACTATGCTTGCCCCGTTGGATCTAGCAAGTGATTTGACTTAATATGCTAGCATGTGTTAATGTTATACTTTGGCTAAGTGGAGCACCTTCTTTTGGTGTAAGACTCTACAACACCAAATTCCATGTTTAGCACCCATGGTCTTAGTGTCGGTTAGGGATATAGCTTCCCTAAAGTATAATGGACAATGGAAGTAAAGCTAGGACCCTAACTAGGATAACCTAAGGTAAGTTGCTTAGTGTAGGTGAGGGTATGGGACTTTACCTACGCATTGCACAATTAGCTCTTGAAGGGAATTCTAGGAAGGTGTTCTAATGTATATGACTATGTCTATATTTCTTACATATGACCTTGTAGTGTTGTCTTACTTGTTGTGATGATGTGCATGGTATGAGTCCTAATGGGCCTATGTGATGTGGTCTCATCTTATGTGCATAATGTTGGTCTTATTGACTATATGATGAAGTCTTGCTTGACCTATATGAAGATTTCTATACTTGTCTTGTTGATGTATGGAATGAATGATATGATTATAGTCTCTTTGTAGGTTTACTTAGTATGTGTGAGGTTATGGGACTTCAAAAGTACATTTTACTAGTAAGCTTAGAATGAGGTTATGGGTAGTGTTCTATGATGCTTTATGAAGTGAAATCCAAGTATGTGTTGTTAACTATTATTTAGAATGATGTTATTGATAGTGTGACTCTCATGATGTCTTGGGTTAAGTCTTATATGAGGGGTATGCATTATGTTGAGTTGTACTAAAGTTGTGCTATTATGATATGTTATGCCTCTATGTATATGTATTTTTGTTTGGTAATGAAGGTGTATATATGATTACCTTGTGGTTTTAAAGTAGTACTTATGTGTGGATGGTATCATGGGACATTATCTATACATTGCACCAAGTGTCACTAGAGGGTTACTGTGGAAGTCAAGGAGTTAAAATGAAGAAAGTTCACTGTAAAGGGAAAAGGAGGTCACTGTAAGGAAATGATAGTTAGTGTAAAGTGATGGAAAATATGTCTTAAATGTAATGTATGTTTTTATGGGATATTAGGACTATTATACATGTCTAAATGAAGTATGTGAATTGTATGATGCTCATTGAATCAAGATTTATGAAGTTTTAAGAAAAAGGCATGATGCATGGTTTCAAGTAAGATGTCCCTTTTAAGTGCGTGTTTTTGCATCGTTGCCATACTTAGTGCATTCTTGTACTAACACCATTCTTCTTTACTTTTTATACGAAGTGTATTATGGATGCTTGAAGGATGTCTCTAAGGTGAAGGGCCTGATATGTGTTTCCCAAGCTCAAGAAAAGGGATCCTAATGTTTCAAGGATTCCCTACATTATGTTTATTTAAAGTGAAGTAATAGTTTAGTTAATCCTTCTACGTTATAAGGTCCGTGTCCCTAATTTAATCTAATGATGTCGAGTCTAAGATGGCAAAGAGACTTAATGTCTAACTGTGTATTATGTTATTTTATATATAATGGAAGTGATGTTCTAGCATATGATGTGCTCAAAAAGTTCTAAATTTTACGCTAAATTTACCTATGAAAATGTGATGAATGATAACTATGGGCTTGTATAAGACCTCTGAGAGGTCAACTACGCTATGTTATTTCTAGGGGGTTCTCCCCGATCGTGACACGTTTTGATTTCCAAACTTCCTAAATGACTTATATTCATTATTTATGACCTTTCAACAGTTTCTAAACCTTTTGACACCTATGTTAGGCTCTAGAACACGTCTTACACTCTTGGAGTGTTACAGTAGCTCTTTATAGAGATCAATTTTTTCATTCGCTGATTGAAAACTCAGTCGTTAATAACCTTTGGTCGCAACAACAAATACATTCATTATAATTCCTCATAGAAACAAAATTACCTTCTGCAATTCTTTTCTAACTTCAATGACTAGACAATAGTAATAATCTATTCAAATACTCACATAAAAAACAACCATTATCCATATAAATTTTCATAGTTAAATACAAAAACTGAACTTATCATGTTATAAAAAAATTATTTTTTATCCAAATGATACTATATGTATTTGCCAACTTATACCAGTAAGGTGAAATACAATTATACTATTAAAAAGAACATATTTTAAACAATCTCTAAGAAATAGGTTCCTTATTTAGGGAAATATTCCGCAAAAGATGGAAGAGTTGCATGAATGTCCAATCCTAACTTCATCCACAATAGCAGGCACCAGATCAACAAATATAGGTGTATACCCTGTCACTGAAAATAATATCTCACTTCAAAGTTATAACATGATATGTAGGCATGAAAATTCTTATTAATTTTAGGGAAAATATATAAAACCCCCTCTGAACTTGGTCGAAAACTCACTTTAAACTAAACCTACACGGGCATTTAAATACCCCCCCTAACATCTTTGAAATGAATTAAAAAAATCACCCTAGGGATGACATTACAAAGAGAGTGAGTTTACTCTCCTAATAGCGTGTGAAGGAATTAAAAAAGAAAAAATATATTATAAAATCACACACATGACATATTTTTATTGGTCAATATATAATAAATATTTTAAATACTATTTCTTAATATATTAACTTATATGAATAAATTAATTGGCCAAATTTTTTAAAACTTTGTTCTATTTATTTTGTTGTCTTTGCCATTATAGATTCTTCTCCATTAAAGCATCATTTTTTCCTCCATCTTCACCTTTAACTCTATAAACTACTTCAATTTCACAATATCTGTAGTAATTCACAAAACCCAACACCACCATCTTATTATTGACATCAATTTCACACATATAAATATTATCGATTTTCACCGGAGCAAAAAAACTTGCTAGTTTACCAGACTTTGCGGAGGCAGAATCAGTGGATTTTTTTGCTTTTGAATCTTTTTGAAGACAAAGGTAGTGATGGTAAATTCTTTATCTCTCCGGTGTTGGAGGTTTACCAAATAAGACGTGAAAGGAGGATAAACAGGTTGATTGTTGTTGTTTTGTTCCTCCATTTAAGAGCTTCGAAGCTCACTATTTATGGTGTTTTCAAGAAGCAAGTGATGGGAGAGTGGTGATTCAGTTGTTTGTTGGTTTTTTGGAGAATCTAGTAATGAAGCTTCAGCGGTGATTTGAGAGTTACGATGAAAGGAATTTGGATGGTGAACGTAATTGGAAAATATGGAGATGAAAAAAAATGAACATTGAAGAGCTAGGAATGGTGAAGAAGAAGGATGGAAAAAAAAAGTGAGGGGGTGGGTTAGTGACGGGTATGGGGTAAAATAAAAATGGGTTAATATTCTTAATTTTAATTGAAAATGCACTTTGAATTAATTAATTAGTCTAGACCAACTTTGAAGCTCCCATTCTTATTAGATTCATTTGTTCACGAAATCAAGTAATTGCAAAAGATAGAAAAGAAAGAGTTGAGATTTCACATATAAATACTCTTTCACTTATTCAAACAAGTAGTATGTAGTATACATACACCACATAGAGAGAAATAATCTTTTATGAGACTAGAGAAAATGAAGGCAAACTAGTGAAAGAGAAATTCATATGCAATTATTACTAATGTGAACTAAATAGGTATATCTTATCTACAAAATAAGAAACAACTAGTTCATAGTCAACCACAAATTGTATATTAATAAGAATTGAATAAACTTACTTTACCTCTCTTTATTCTTAATCTTTTTTCCTGCAAGATCATATCAAGTAGGTTCCTCATCTTTGTATGTCAAAAAGTATTACAAGGAGCAACATTTAAAGAAAAAAGTAATTCAATAGAAAATGAAAAATCATAAACTAATCAAAACAAATTATTAAACATTTAGAATAAGTTATCTTTAGACTACCCATGAACAAAAAGAACAGAGCAACATGTACTATCATTTTTTTTAGGTATTTACATATATTATTCTATTTATATGGACCAATAAAAAAACAAGAGTAAGAAAAAAAAAAGGAAAATATATATGATGCATGAAAATTGATAAAATGGTATTGTTGCCACTTACTTATAACGACATATTCTAGTTCTCTTCTTCAACTATGATGAAGTCAAGTCTTTCAACATTACCATCGTCGAATTAGTAAGTGCGCACAAACTTGGATTCACATTAAACATATGTTAAAAGAATTAGAATGACTAAACAAACATATGTGGATTTAATAGAAAGTGTACTAAGCTAGTTATGAAAAGAATGACTCACAATTTTTTGGAGAATCTTGGTACTCGAGTCTAACCATAACAATCAATCAATAGGGACGAAGGACAAATTAACACATAAAAAATCATAACTACAAGTTCAATAGAACAACATATAATCAACACCACTACAACAAATCCTTTATATTAAACTCCTCGATTGGAAGGAAAAGGACAATTCATTAAATAGCAAAGTTAGAATGGACAAAAAAAGAAGTGGGAAGTATGTCATATGAAATTATGGGCAACAATGTGAGCTCTATATCTAAACATACATAGTGAAAACAGAACTGAGATGTCATTTTTGCCTTAACGCATTTCACTCAATGAAAAAAAAAAGCCTTCATCCTCTCATTTTTCATCGTGTCAACAAACCAAAAAAAACCCAACTATTCAGAAATAAAAAAAATCAAATAGACATGTAGAGTTACACACTTGAGAAGCAACATCTGCATCGGCTGGTGGAGAAGATAGAGAGTCGAAGAAGCAGGTGTTCTAGAGGGAGTCAATCACTTCCTCAACTAGTTTTCAAATTTAGTCTTTAGTTTTTGATAGAATAGTCATAGTCATTTCCTTTGATTTTATCTTTTTCTTTGTCTTTGTTAGTAGGATGTTGAGATCCTCTCTTTGGTAAATAAAAATTTGGTCCTTGAGCTAAATTGACTATAATAAACACACCACCATCATCATTTATTTATTAATTTACACTGTCACATATAGTGAGTATTAGCATGTAAAGATCATTTAATTTACAATTGATTAAGCTTAATGATCTACACAATCATAAAATTAAAGATTTTTCTCATCACCCACTAATTGGAAACATATGCTTTCCACTATTTGGAACAAATGATATCAACATTAGTCAAACATAGCATATAATTTGAACATAGAATAAATTTGAAATAAACATTTGTGGATAAACATAAATACAAACAGAGTTACCTTATGGTAAACTCTTTAAATAATTTTCATAGTAAGTTTTTTATTCGTGAGAATGCACTGATATAGTATTAGCAAAAGAAGTCAAACCTAAAGATTTACCATAAACAAAAAGATTAAATTAATTTAAACTCTATTTCTCTTATATTACATTTATTATGCAAGATTCTCGGTGTTGCAAATATTTATGTCTTAAATTGTAGAGACAACAAATGAATATACCATGGTGCTTTATGAAAAAATTTCGGTAAGGCTTCGCCAGCATCTATATTGTGAATTCTAAATGAAAAAAATAAGATAGATCACTTATACATTCTTCAATTTCAAACTGATTAAGATAAATAAAATATGAACACTATTAGTCCGAGACTTTTCATTTGAGCTCGTCATTCTTCGTCTAATATTTAAGCACAAAAAAGAGCATGAAAATCAGTTATTAGAATGAATATCTGAGCATATAATAAACTAGATACATAAGATTAAAATATCTTACTGCAATATGATTTTTAGAACATTACCGGGACCGAGACCTCAATGTAAATCAAACAACTATTATGGCAGATGAAAGTTGCAGACTTATTCATCTTGCAACTTTCATATCCTTAGTGAAGCTTATAGGAATAGGTTCAAGTGACAATGATTCATCAACCTAACAAAAGGTATTGTTTTGTTCTTTTTACTAAGAACGTCATTGATTCAACATTTTAGTTACATTTCCTTGTCGTCCAATGGCTGAAACAACAACGTGCAACTTAAACTTTCTTCTTCAATTGTTCAAGAATTCAATGAGCTTTTTTATGTTAATCTACTACGCTTGGGAAATGTCATTCCTTATACCAATTGCTTTCCCCCGAATGATCATATATATTAAAGCTATATAAAAAAATTCCAGCAAACAGTCTAGCGCAATCCTTCAAACAAAATATAACAATATTTGTTGCTTTTAGTATGAACTGTCAAACTACTTTACATAAAGTATATATTGATCTTCAAGTTCATCTCGTGAAGGAAAGAAACAAAATATAGAGTATTTGGGATATGTATTCATTACCCTTATAGATCATGTTAAAAGAAAATATCCTAATAATATTGATAAAATGATATTGTGAATTACACATAAAAAAATTGTCAATTCCTAATATGAGTAGTCTAAAGGAATGTCAAATACAAGGTCATAGAAGTCAATCTCCAATACACCATTGAGGAAACATGAAATTATATATATATATATATATATATATATATAGACACACACAAAACAATCTCTCTCTCTCTCTATATACAAAAACAAATACCAAAAAAGATAATTAAATCTATTCACATAACTTCAGCTTATACAGTTTGCACTATTTTAGTATTAAGGACAATATGTTTCTCAAAGTAAATATAATCCTCAAGAGATAATAATCTCTACAAGATATATACATTTTAAAATTAACATAATACACTATATAAGTAGACCAGATTCATATTTTCGAGACACTTATAAGTTATCAGAGAGTTAGGGAGCTTGGATTCATCCAAGATCAAAGGTTTCATCATCCTTACATAACCCAAATACATATGTCACCCTTTAGAACAAAACTAATTTCAATTGAAAGAAACTGTATAGATTAATTTTCTCGAATTTGAGAAATAGGTTTGAAAATAGTAAACATTCAAAATCGAATTGATTTTTGGGTTTGGGAAATTGGTTTTCTCATATTTTATTGGAAATTTTATGCAGAGAATGAGAAGAAGAAAGTGAATGAACTACCAACCATTAGATAAGGTTTTGTTTGTCCTTTTGGGAAGGGGGAAAATGGAAAACCTCAGTAGTTTTTTTAATATAATCCTCCCTAAGTTTTTGTTAGGACTTATATTGGAGGTAATATTTTAAAAGGTTATTCAATTTTGAAAATTTATGTTTTTTGAATTTAATTTTATATGAGTTAATATTTGAAAAGGTTCTTCAATTTGAAATTTATCTTTTGTTTCAATTTTATTTGTATCAATAAAATTACTCTATAGGTTTTATAGTAATTAAATCATTCAAATAATATTTCATATTTCTCAGTGTAATCAATTTATTGTTGTGTGTATTTTTTTTACGACAAGGGAAACCTGTAGCTGCTAACCTTTTGGGTGCGCACAGGGTAAACCCCCGCTTCTATGCAATAGCTCGCAAACCATATAGAAGAGGTAACCCGCACCAGGCAAGCCTGGTGCGACGAGCTCGACCCAGAAGGTAAACCCCTTGCTTTCGCTTGCAAGGGGTTTCGAACTTGAGACCTCCAACATAGAAGTCCCAAGCTCAAACCACTGGGCCACCCCGAAGGGTGTTGTTGTGTGTATAAAAGATACTCTATTTTTGTTATACATAAAATGGGTTTATCATATATTTATTACTATAAATCTAGTACTACTATAATTTTTATAGTTAATATGAATTTATATATATAAATAACTTGGTTTTTCTTATCATTTATATCCTTTAATCTTAATTATCACAAGTTAGTGGTGGTCTTTTACCGACAATATTGTGTGACAATAACATGTTCTATTGATAATTAAAATCAAACATATTGATTAGTGCAAATAACATCCAAAATCAGTGATCAATCGTCACTATCTCCCTCTTTATTTTTCTGAACATACACAAATATATATATATATATATATATATATATATATATATATATATATGTATATATATATATATATATATATCATAGAGTATGTGTCTTGAAAGATACTGAGAATGAATTATAGAATAAAGCTAAACAAATATGTATAACTGAACAAAGCATACTGAACAATGATATAATCGGAACATGATGAATAAGGCTTTAGGTATTTGGTTAAGGGTTTTTAGGTTAGGGCTTAGAGCTTATGTTATTCTAGGACTTTTTTTAGGTTAGAGGTTTTTTATTTATTTATTTAGGATTTAAAGATTTTTTAGGATCATTATTGTTTTTAAGGTTTAGGGTTTCTTACATATAATGTTTCTTTGGGTTTAAGATTCAGGATATTAGGTTTTAAGTTTTAGGTTATATGGTATTAGAGTTTCTTAGAGCTTAGGGTTTATAATGGTTTTAGTTTAAAATTTCTTAGGGTTTACGATTTAGTGTTTCTTCGAGTTTCTTAGCAAATGTTAGGGCTTTAGCTTTAAAGATTTTTCTGAGGGTTTTTAGAGTTTATAAGGCTTATGATTTTCTAAAGGGTTTTTAGGTTTAGGCTCTTAAAAGGTTTTCAAGGCATTTAAGGGCTTTTTAGGGTTTCTTATGTTTAGGGTTTAGGCCCTAAAGGTTTTAAGGTAGGTTTTGAATTTTTTTTAAGAGTTTTATAGGGTTATGATTTATTTTAGGTTTATGATTTTTATGTTTAGGGTTTTTAAATATTTTTAGAGTTATGTTAGGCTTTTTAAGATTTATAGTTACTTGGGATTTAAGGTATAAGATAAGTTTATGGTTTTTTTTTTTATATATTTCTTAAGGTTTAGAGTTTCTTGGGTTTATCCATATGGATTAGGGTGAAGGATTTAGGATTTCTTTGGATATACAGTTTAGCATTTAGGGTTTCTTAAGATTTAGGGTTTTATGTCTAGGTTTTTTATTCAAAGGATTTTAAGGTTTAAGGTTTAAGACTTTATATTTTCTAGAATTTTGTAGGTTTATAAGGTTTTTTTGGTTTAGAAATTAAAAAAGGGTTTTCAAGATTTTAAAGATTCTTTTATGTTTTAGGGGTTCTTAAGGGATTAGGGTTTACGGATTAGGATTTTGGGGGGGGGGGGGGGGGGTTCAAGGTAAGGAAAATGTCATTGAAAATATTTTCCTGGAAAAAACAAGTAGATTTAAGTCCATTTCCTTTCAAGTAAAAAATGTGTTATTTTATTAACTCTCAAAGTTAGTCAAGTTTTAATCCAATCATTGGTTAATCACACGTTAGCGGATGCTTCAAATGCTTAAACCCTTCTCGACGTGGGAATTAAACCCCGAACCCCCTTGGGGTTTTCTTTCAAATATTTGATTTGGAAAATTAAAAGTTTTATTTATTTCTTACAAAAAAAATTAAGTGGCAACTATTTTTAAAAATTATTTTTTCTATAAATTTTGAGTATAATTAATTTTTCAAAAATAAGTTATATATAATTCTTTTTCAAACATAAAATATGTACTCCGGAACATTTCTCTGTCAATGGTTCTTTTAACGTGTGTTGATATATACACAACTACATTTTTTAATTATTTTTTTATCTTTTTGTAGTCTATATCATAATATAGTTTGCCTAATCTATGATTCTTGATGTCAATTGGATTGTCAATATAACTTATTCTTTTTTTAAGAGTTGATTATGGATGTGGATGATTTAATGATTCGGGTTATGAGTTGTAAAATGTGGAATGTGAAGACTTTCAATAACATGACGAAATGATCAACTTGGATATGAATTTAGTTGGCAAAAATACATCTTATACGGATTAGGATTTTTTTTTTTTGGGGGGGGGGGGGGGTCAAGGTAAGGAAAATGTCTTCCATTGAAAATATTTTCCTAGAAAAAAACAAGTAGATTTATGACTTATTTTTCATGTTTGATCCGTGAGTAAAGAATATTTGTAGGAAATGAATTTTGGTGTTTCATTTATGATTGAAAATATTTTTGAGAAATATCTTTTATTTTTACTAGAGTAGAAAATAATTTTTTAAATTGAAAATATTTATTTAAATCAAAAAAAATTTTTTTTTTGGGGGGGGGGGGGGTGGGAGGGGGAAAGAATAAAATTTTTGAAGCTGAAAATATTTTAAAAAATATATTTGTGTTGGGAGCCGATAAGGGGTGGGTGGGTGGGTGGGAGTCGAGGTTTGGGGTGAAAAAAATGATTTTGAAGTTGAAAATATTTTTAAAAAACAAACCTAATTTTTTTTTTTGGGATGGGGGCTGGTAGGGGTGGGTGGGTGGAGGGTCGAGGGTAGGTGTGGAAAAATGAAATTTTTAAGTTGAAAATATTTTTTAAAATACAAACTTAAATTTTGTTTTAGGATGTGTGTGTGTGTGTGGGGGGGGGGGTGGTAGGAGGTGTGATTGGGGGCTGGTAGGATGGGGTGGGTCGGGGGAGGTTGGATAAGAGTTTTGAAAAATGAATTTTTGACGTTGAAAATATTTTTAAAAAACAAACTTGAATTATTTTTTGGGATGGGAAAAAGTAGGGGGTGGGTAGGTGGGGGAGGGGTCGAGGGTAGGTGTGGAAAATAAAATTTTGAAGTTGAAAATAATTTTCTAACAAAAACTTAAATATTTTTTGGGGTAGGGGTGTGTGGTTGGAGGATGATAGGGTGGGGTGGGTAGGGGGAGGTTAGATGAGAGTTTTCGAAAATGTTTTCTCTTTGAAGGAAATTTATTTCTCTTAATTTTGAGGAAAATGAGTTTATTTGAAAAATATTTCCCAATACTTTTGTCCCAACCAAACATATGAGAAAATTGGAATTTATTTTCCAAAAAATGTTTTCGTTCATACCAAACACACCCTTAGTATTTTAAAGGCGTTGTTAGGGTTTTTGATTTCTTAGGGTTTAAGTCTTCTTGGTGTTTGATAAGGCTTGGGATTAGGTTTTCCCCCTTAAGTTCTAAGGTTTAGTGTTTCTTAGGGTTCAGGGTTTACGATTTAGGTTTTTTTAGAGGCTTAGATTTCTTAGGTTTAGGTTTTTAGAGGCTATTAAAATGTTGATCTATTATGCTTATGATGTGAGAACTCTCAGTGTTAGCTTAGGACCACTCGTGATCTTAGGTCCCGTGTTATGTAAAGGAGGTAACCTCGGGGTGTAACAAAAACTAGGTCTAAATAAAAGGCTCTAACTGACTAGAGATGCTGGGATATGCCCTGATCTAACTCTAGAAAAAATTGAAACTAAAATTGAAGACTGAATATAAAATATGTCAATCGTCCTTGAAGAAGGAGGACTCTTAATGATGAGGACATGAACCTACATCACGAGAATATGTAGCTTAGAGTTTGTGTCAGTACTTGACGTCAGAACTTGACAGGTATTGAGAATACATGATAGGATGAATCTGAACAAATGTATATAACTCCACAATGCATCAACAATAATATAATATGAATATGATAAATAAGGGTTTCAATATTTGGTTAAGGATTTTTAGGTTAGGGTTTTGATCTTGAGTTATTCTAGATTTTTTATTATTAAGAGTTTTTTTTTTCGATTTAGAACTTTTATTTAAATATTTTTTAGAATCATTATTGTTTTTAGGGTTTAGGGGTTCTTAGATCTTAGGGTTTTAGATTAATGAATTTTTTAAAGGTTCTAAAGGTTTGTTTTAGAGATATTTAGTTTTGGGGGTTTTAAAGGGGTTTTAGTGTTTTTTTTAAGAATTAAGGTTTTGTTTGGGTTTAGGGCATAAGGCTTAGGGTTGTGGATTTATCCCTAAGGTTAAAGTTTAGGTTTTCTAGGGTTTGAGTTTAACATTAAAGGTTTCCTAGGGTTGTTTTGGGTCATCAGGGTTTATGGTTTAGTGTTTTAGGTTTAGGGGTTTTCTAGGGTTTAGGTTTGTTAGGTTTAAGATTTTTAAAGATATTTTAGGTTTAGAACTTTTTTTGTTGTTTTTGGTTTGGCTGTTGGGCTTATGATTTTTTAAGGGTTTACGATTTATGATCTCTTAGGATTTAGGGTTCAAAGTTTTGAGTTCGGGATTTAGGTTATTTTAGGGATTATGTTTTTAGTGAAATTTAGGGAGTTTTTGGATAAAATCATGCCTCAACTATGACTCAAATATAATATACATCCTTATAATATCTAATTAATGAAAAAACATCCTTATACTATCCAATTAATAACAAGAATCATCCTTTAGCATATTTTTTATTAAGAAAATGATTGAACGAATGATAAAAAAATTAAAATTTTGGTCACGTCTTGGCCACGACGAAAAGTTCAAAGTTACCTAAAAGAATAAGTATATGGATAGGAAATGAATCTTGAATTTAAATTTCATGGGTGTTTAGTTTATCGAGTATGTTTTTTTGCATCATCAAGTAAATTAACTTGCACCAATACAAAAGTTTTGAAATATTCATACAATACATTCCGAAGGTTAGAAAAATTATGTAAAAAATTATTTCAAATATATTACATCCAATTTCGAGATTTTTTTAGTAAAATATTGAGAGTTTAGTGTTTGTGGGCTTAAGACTTTCTAGGGCTTTTTTAGGTTTAGAGGAATTTCTGGGTTTAGGGTTTCAAAATATTTTTTCAAGATCTTTTTTATGATTTGGTTAAGGATTTTTAGGTTAGGGTTTTGAGCTAAGTTATTTTAGGATTTTTTAGGTTGAGAATCTTTTCGATTTTGAATTGTTAAAGATTTTTTGAATCATTATTGTTTTTACGATTTAGGGGTTCTTAGGGCTTAGGGGAAGATTAAGGAATTTTTTTAGGGTTCTGAAGGTTTGTTTTAGGGGTTTTAATGATTTTTATGGTCTTTTAGTGATTAGTTTTTTTTTGAAATTTGGATTTCTTTGGGTTTATAGGGCATAAGTCTTAGGGTTGGGGTTTTATCCCTAAGGATTGGGGTTTAGGTTTTATAGGGTTTGATTTTAACATTAAAGGTCTCGTAGGTTTGTTTTGGGTATTTTAGGGTGTAGGGGTTAGGGGTTTTCTAGGGTTTAGGTTTGTTAGGTTTAAGATTTTCAAGGGTTTTTTAGGTTCATAGTTTTTAAGCATTTTTTTTGTTTTCTTAAGGTATGGGTGTTGGACTTATGATTTTTTAAGGGTAACGAATAGATTTACTAAAGTGATAACATTTGTAAATAGTTGGAGTCATTACATATATTTCTCCAATGGCAACGTTGGTGCTAAATACAAATGTGAAGAAGTCAATGATGGTGGAAATTAGTTGGAATGGTGATATTGTGTATGAAGTTAAGGTTATTCCATATATACATGTGGTAAACCTAATTCAAGGAACTTGCACTTGTAGAAGTTGGGGAATGAAAGGAATTCCTTGTGAACATGCAATAGCAGCTATACATCACCATGAAGCTAATCTAAGTTGTACTAAAAGGAAACCTATCTGAAAGAAAGCTTATAAACATTTTTTACAACCAGTAAAAAACATGCCCAAGACATCGAATCAAAAAGTTGAGCCACCTCCTGTTAGGAAAATGCCAGGAAGGCCTGGTAAAAAAAAGAGAGAAGGAACTTGGAGAGGTACCAAGTTCTAGAAATCTTCCAAAGAGGGGAAAAACCATGACTTGCTCCGCTTCTAAGTCAAAAGGTCACGATATAAGAACATGTCCAAACCAACCTCCAGCGACTTCAGAGGTACATTTGATTTCTATTAAATTTTATTTATAGTATATTAGTACCTTTAACACTTCCAAACTTGTTCTTTGAACAGGGTATTGCTTCATCACAAACATCCGCCAGTAGTAAAAGAGTGGCAAGTAGAAATCTCACCCCACTCAAGCGGTGCAACAATCTCAGTCTTCTGAACCATCTCAATCAATGGCAGTGGTAATAGAAAAGGTGTAGAGGACAAGACTAGTGGGTCATGGAGTATTTGTGAGAAAATATGGTTTTATTTGTACCGCGATAATAATTGAAGGATTCTTTATTACTTTACAGCAAAAAAGATCTATTACCAGGGTAATCAAGAGTGGAGCACAAGAGAAACTGATAAGTTTAGCTGTTGTCATCGGTGACCTTGTGTATGCACCAAGTAAAGTTCTTAAATGGAAGGGGAAAAGTGCTATCATAGAAAGTCAACTTCAACATAAAAGTGTTTTGCTTAGACAGAAGAACATTAAGTCACAAACTTCATCACAAGGTGCAGCAAGAACTGAAGTTGTTTAGGGATGATATGGCTGATTTTTTATTTGGTTCGAACTATTTATAAGTCACGCATTGTAGTAATGTTGAAGATTGTTGGTGTTATAGAACTGCCACGAATCGAAAGAAAACTATGAATGGGAGAGCAAAAATAACCTGGAATATGTAGTTGGTGTTAGCAAAGTTTCCAGAACTTTTGAAGAATGATTCATCTCGAGAGTGCCCCAAAACTTCTAGCTCTGTGGATGCGAGGGTTGCTTTCCTGAAGCATCCACCATTGTTCTGAGAAAACCAACACAAACCTAGACCAAGAAAAACAACAAAATCAATTAATTAACCAAAAGAGAAAACAGAACGCACTGATAGGAGACATGTACTAATAGGAGATATGTGGAACGTAGATGTTAGGAAAAATGGATACCCTACATGCAAGTTGACTTGCACGAAGTTTATGATAGTGTGTAGGCAATAGAACCTATGCAGATGCATGTTCAGAAGCAGAAATCCAATAACCTAAACGGTAAGCCAAAGAAGTTGAGTATTGGCAAAACTAAGGGAAAAAGAGATTTTTTCAAATAACAACATACCCACCTTGTCATCTATCCTTCTGAAGATCTCAAAAGTTTCTGCAAAATCTTTTTTTATAACTGAGAAATTTGTTTGTGACCCACCCATTGGATCAATCATAGACTTCCCCTACCCTTGACACCTTACATTGCCCCCTTACCTTCAACCCAAACCCCACCCACCCCCTTCTTATCCCCCTCGTACCCTCCAACCCTCCCCCACCCTGATCACCCACCCTCTTAACCCCACCACTCACCCAGCAATCCCCATCCCCTAACCGCCCTTCCCCACCCCCTCCACACCTTATCCACCCCCTTTCATACCCCCTTCCAAACTACTAACCCCCTCTACACCCCTACCCCCTTCCCTACCCCCGACACCTACATTGCCCCACTACCCAACCCCTTCTTACTCCCCTCGTACTCCCTACCCCCCTTTCTAAAAACCCCCTATGACCCATTTTTTTTACCTACCCACCCCTATCTTACCCTTTCGTACTCGTTAACACCCCTTTTCGTACCCCCCACTTAACAACCCTCCTTCCCCTCAAATTAATTATACCCCGTTCCCCTACCTCCGACACGTGACATTACACCCATACCTCCTACCCAACCCCTTTTGTTACCCTTCTGTACAACCTTACCCACCCACCCCTTCAACTACCCCTTTTCTACTTGCCCCCTACCCCTACCCTTCGACCCCTTACTCACCCAACCCCTTCCCCCGCCCAACCTTCCTCCTCGGCCCCTTACCCACCACCCTTTACTCTCGACACCTTACCCACCCCTAACCCCCAACACCTACATTGTTTCCTTACACACCTTACCCTTCCCATACCCCTGACACCTTACATTTCCCCCTTGCACCCATACCCGACCCCCACCCAACCCCTTCTTACCCACCTCGTAACTATACCCTAAGCCCCCTTTCTACTAACCCCCTAGCCTCCAACCCCTTACCTACCCACCCTCATCTTACCCCTCATACCCCTAATCCCCCTCATTACATCCCACTTTACAACCCCCTTCCCCTCTCCCTTCCCATACCCCGTTCCCCTACCTGCAACACCTTACATTTCCCCCTTACCCTTACCCAACCCCACCCAACCCCTTTCTTCCCTCCCCCCCTTCGCTTTAACTACCCCCTTTACACTTTTGCCCCCATGTAGCCCAACACCCAACCCCTTGTACCACCCCCCTTTCTACTAACCCCATACTCCTACCTTTCAACCCTTACCCACCCAACCCTTTCCCTGCACACCCTTCTCCTCGACCCCTAACCTACCCCTCCATTCCTTCGACACATTTCCCACCCTAACACCCTCCCCCTAACTATTAACCCCCTCTACACCCTTACCCCCATTTTTACTAACTCCTTACCCACCCCCACCCTCTTTCCCTACCCACCCTTCCCCTACCCCCGACACCTTACATTGACCCTTAAACTCCTACCCAACCCCTTCTTACCCCGATCGTAACCCCTACCACTGCTCCCTCTCTACTACCCCCTCCCCAAACCCTTATACCTCTTTCTACTAACCCCCTACCTTACCCCTCAACCCATTCCCCTACCCAGCCTCCGCCCCCACCCCTTACCCCGTTTCCCTCCTCCCGTAACCCTCTTCCCCATCTTACCACCTCGCAACCTCGTCCCTGCCCCCTTGCCCCTACCCCCTAACCCTTACCCCTCGACACCTTACCTATTCCTCTTACCCCTTATCCCACCCCATTCCCCTTCGCCTTACCCTTACACTCCCACCCTACCCCTCGGCACCTTACCCATCCCTTTATCCACCCAACAACTTACCCACACTATGACCCCCTCCTCCCCCTACTAGTAACCTGTTTACACCCTTACCCCCTTACTACTTACCCCATACCCACCCACCCCTTTCTCCACTCACCCCCTTACCCCCCACCTCTTTCACCCGAACCCTTTATGTTCCCTCTTACCCTATACCCAACTCCCTCCTTACTCCCCTCGTACCCACCTACCCTACTTACCCCTCTAAACCCCTCACCCCCATTTCTACTAACCCCCTACCCCTACCCCTTTACACACCAACCCCAATCCCCCCTATCCACCCTGAGCCCTGACCCTTTTATCCCTTCCCCTACCCACCCATACACTCACCGTACCCACCCATCCACCCCTTACCCACTCTACTAACCCCTTCTTCACCCTAACCCCCTTTCTACTAACCCCTTATCCCCCCACGCCTTCCCTTATCAAGCCTTCCACCCGACATCTTACGTTTCCCATTAACCCCTCCCCCTCACGCACCCAACCCCTTATTACCACCCTCGTACTTTCTACCCTCTCGTACTTCCTACCCCTCTAAACTCTTACCACCTTTCTACTAAACCCCTAACCCCGACACCCTTACCCAGCCACCCCCTGCTCCTTCCCCTGACCCCGTACATCACCCTCTCATGACAATTTGCGTTAACCCCTTATCCAACCTAGCCAAACCCCAAACCACCGTTTCTTACCCCCTTATGGACACATTACCTACCCCCTAACCCCCCTCCCACTACTAACCCCCTCTACACCCTTACCCTCTTTCTATTAACCCTACCCCTCCTTTCCCACCTTACCCCCTCCCAACCCTCCGAGCTACCTTACCCCTTTTGGGGAAGGGTGACGGGGGTGAGGAAGATACATTTTTATGAAAAATTGTTCAAAAAAATTCAATTCATGTTTGCTAAGGGTACTAGGAGTATGAGGTTAGAGGGGCAGTAAGGTTAGGTACATGGGTGAGGTGGGGTTGGGGGGTGAGAGGGGTTTGGGAGTCAAGGGGAGGGGGGTCGGGGGGTTGAGGTGGATAATGGCCCCCCCTCTCTACCCTTATTCATTTAAATACCAAACATCACTTAGCATGGTGTGAGGCTTGAATTGCAACCTAAGCCACAAATTCACCAAGTTTTTACACTCAAGCTAAGCCTTTCGACAATAAATTTTCCTTGAAAATTGAAGATCATTCAACCTTTTCAAGTGTACAAGAAGTGAATATTCAGCATGACCATCCCGCAAAAACAAAGGTAGCACATTTAACAAAAATGCAACAATAAAACACGTAATTCCCTTCAATTCGTTAAGGAGGAGGCATCCGCTTCTGCCTTTCTAATGAGGCTATTAATGCTGACTCTACTCCAGCACCCCAGCTTGGCGTCCCCACTCCGGTTGGTGATCAGCCCAACCGATGGTGTGTCGAGGGGTAGTACCAAATCTACACTGATGCCTACATGCCTAATGACAAAGGGGTCATGACCCGTACCTATCACTTGAGCAGCGGTTTCTCATGGGAATTTTTCCCACCATGCCGGCCATTCATTAGTTATTGACCCGAAATCGGCAGGAGTGGACAGCTCGAGATGTAGGCCACTATAGCGAGGAAATGGTCCGAGAGTTCTACGCCTCCTATGCGGCGACTCTTCGATCTTTGCTGGACAGGCGGGCAGCCCCCTCCAAAAATGCACCATTGACATTTCCTTGAGGGCCATCCGCAGATTTCTCCATGGAGTGGATGTAGATTCCACCCGGACTCCTCTCACCGCTGAGTTTGACTATCGGTGGAAATTGATCAAAGATGGTCGGTTCCAGCGTTAGCCAGAGGTGAGAGAGACCACCAAGCGGTGGATTGCACAGTACATCTCCGTAGATGGTGAGGCTGCCGATTGGGTGGGGGAGCCCAAGGGGGGTATCAAGAAGGCCAACCTCACCTTCACAACCAAGTTCCTATGGATATTGGTCCGACATTGACTTTCCCCCATTGCTGCTGATAATATTGTCACCTGGGATCGTACAGTGCTAATGGCTGCCATAATTGCGGGGTTCGAGGTGGACTTCGCATGGCTATTACAGGCGGTGATGCACGAGAGGGCCTTTAAGGCCACTCTTACTTACCTATTCCCATGCATGATTTTTGCATTGTGCTGATCTGCAGCAGTGTCCGTGTGTCATATTAATGTGATCAAGACCCTACCTGGATAGGTTGATATCGGTCTCATTCGGGATGAGGCCAATGAGATGGATCTCAACAGAGGGCCCCGTATTGAGGTGCAACCGCTAGGTGAGAACCTGGCAGCAATGATAGATTAGGCCCAAGGGGCTAATCCAGCTACATCTAAGCCTACCGATACCACTCTGGTCGAGTCTATCCCGGGTGCTAGGACCGCTCTGAGCTCCTCCCGCTCTATCCCATCTGCTACGCTGGTCCCTTTTGCTAGGGTCCAGAAATGAGAGGCCCAAATGGCCACACTTTTGCATCATATCCAGCCTTGGATGTAGAGGTCCATTTCTGAGGCACAAAAGCGTATAGAGAGGAAGATGGCCCACACTGATCGGAAGAGCATGGAGGTCCACCAGCGTTTGGACGCATTTAAGCTGCGGGTTCTCGCTCGTCCAGCACCTACAGTGGATGTGATGACTCTCCAGGCTGCAGTGGAGAGTCTGAGATCCGACTTGGACACTATACTGGAGGCTCAGTGCCTGAGTCTGAGGCATCTTCTGCAGAGCCTGCTGAGGACACAGTGATGGCTGCCGTGTGCGCCACTACTGATATGCCTCCACTTCCACATCGAGAGCGTGCCAAGAGGTACCAGACTAGAGATGTGGATGAGTCCTAGGCTCGGAAGAAGGGACCCCATGAGTTGGAGGCTGCAAGGAGAGCCTCGCTGATTGATAAGGAGGCCTGCCAGTTGAGGGGTATCGAGGTGGTTGCTGGGGCGTCTAGTTCCAGAGTTGCAAAGGCGGAAAGGAGCACTACTGATGGTACTGTCATTGCTGAGGACACTATTGATGGTGTCCCTACTTTAGAGGGAGCGGGTTCTGGGAAACCGGACCCGCCAACTTGTTGATCACCGGCGCTTTGCGCCTCAGGTTTGCTTCACCTCCCGCTCTATCTTATATACTTTTATGCATTGACGAAAATTGCATGTTTGTTTGTTGGGGGTAGGGTAAATGGAATAGGGTGAGTCAGAGTAGCCCAACTCACGATCCAGTCTTAGGGTTTTCTTGCCTGTGTTCTTTTTCCCTAAGAGACTGGTTGCTTTATTGTTTAACAGGCATGTTGGTATCTTTATTACATAGTATAGAAATGGACAGAAAATGATATCCTGATTTAAAGAAAATGTTGCATAACTAGGCACTATAACTGATAAATGTGTGGCTCTAAGAATGACATAGATATACACCACTGCATGACCCTGAATCTAAAACTCAAACTAGGTTTCTGATAATTTGGTAGAGTAATGAGATGTCAAGTGAGTGTGAGGAAAATTTGAATATTCCACCATTCGTACTGAGCTATAACTTGCTTGGTTAGTCATGCTAAAAGTAAGCCGTAATAGACAATTAGGAATGGATAATAGTCCCTTGTTCAATATAGCCAATAATTAACCTAAATAACAAAAAAACCGAATGAAATTAATCCCTTCTTGATCCAAATGATTTGAGCTTAAATTAGACCTTCTTTTTCACCCCAACTGATCTTTTTTGGGAACAATGTGTTGGCCCTGGTCCCTCCTTGGACATGTGCACCTCAGCTTATGCCAAAAGCATAAGTTGAGGGTGGCTAATGTAGAAAACAACCTTGTGTGGCCCTGACCCAACTTTGGATATTGCGTACCTTGACTCATGGCAAAGCCATGAGTTGAGGGTGGCTATTATGAGAAATGCTCCGAAAAGTAGGGTTGAAAGAACACAGAGAGAGAGAACAAAAGTTACTCAAGAAAAGTTGAAAAAAAAGTGAAAAACAAAATATTTGAAAATGTGAAAATACAAGCAAGAAAAGAAAAGATTCATTTACACAAAAGAAGAAAGAAGGGAGAACAACAAGGTGAAAGAATACAAGAAAAGTAAGACATAGGGCGGAATAAAATGATGAAAAGGTAGGTTGCTTAGCCATTATGTCATGGAGGGTAATAATTCACTAAAATACATCTAAGTGTACCCTACCTGACCCCAAGCCTAAGTTACAAGCTAAAAAAGTCCTATCGTGATCCTAAGAGTCTATTATGGTGAACTTAAAGTAGTGAAAATAAGGGCAAGCCTATGGCAATCAGTATAAATGAGGTGTGAATTTGTTCTGAGAGTGAGTGTCAAAAGATAATCCTTATACTCAAATTGAAATCAATGTGTGAAAAATGAGGATCTTGATTTGAAGTGAGGACACTAGTTGCAATACCGGAAAATTGGTACCTTTGTGAGAGATAAAAGAGGATAGGTGTCGGTGTGTGGTGAGTTTGTGTCATGGTCTGATCCGCATGATCAAGCCTAATAGTGATAGCATGCAATAAACATAATGAAAATAATCGAGATTGATAGCCAGATGATTGCGAGAGCTAAAATAAGGATACTCTTGTACAAAGAGTTTGTGGTGTGTCATAGTGCGTCGCTTGAGACAAACAACGAATTCAAGTTGAGGGTGTTGATGTACCGTGGTTTCACGGTAATTTCAATGCTTTTTCCTTAAGTTTCATGTGTGTCTAAAGCCTTTTTGTATTAGTTTTAATGTACTTCTCTCTTTGTTTGCAGGAAATCTGTCCAGAATGAAAACGCGGAAGAATTATGCTGAAATTGCAGGAGTGACTACCTACGGAGACATCAACGGTCCGTCGACCCCTCGACGTTCCGTAGGAACCATCATATGAAGGAAAAGATGTTGAATGATGATTTGGGAATTCTGACTAAGTGTGGGGCTACAGAGGCTCTTGACGGACCGTCATCTCCACGACGGACATCCTGCACATCCATCATCGTCAACCAAAAGTAGCCCATTACCCATCTTGAAAAGAAGATAAGTGTGGAACGAAGAAGGAACACAACGGTCTGTCGTGTCCTCGATGGTCCATCATCTAGGTCGTCGACTCAGACACGGTTTTTGGATAGATTTTCCTTAAATAGATTTCCCTATTTTATTAGGACTCTAGTATTATAAATACTTGTAAAAACCTCGTTTTTGAGGTTAGACTCTTGGGTATTTTTTCAGATTTTATTTTTCTAGTTGTGAACTTGTAATTTTGGGAAATTATTCTATTTTTCGAAAATCGTTTATTGCAAGTTTATTGATTAATTCAAGTAATTTTCTGGGTTTTCTTCAATCTCATTAAAGTAAGTGCATGAATTTTATCAAACTAATATGAATTTTGTAATTATTAACATAGTAACTAAATCCATAGCTAGGGTTGTTAAAACCATGTGTAATCAACAAGGCAAAACTAGCTAAACTAATAATCCT
>NC_090804.1:34519076-34534076 GCF_036512215.1 Solanum lycopersicum
ACTATCCTGGTACCGGAACGTGGCACCCGATCCCCTAATCTCACTACTTTCGTTTATCAAGCCTTCTTTTACACTAAGGCATCATCATTAACAAAGTAGATTAGGGTTTCTTTTTCAAGATTTAAGATTCAATAGCTTCATCATGCTTATTTCATCACAATTATATAACCACAACATGCAAACACACAATTAAGCATATAGAAGGGTTTACAACACTACCCAATACATATCATTCGCTATTATGAGTTTACTACGAATAGTGTAAAAACCATAACCTACCTCCACCGAAGATTCGTGATCAAGCAAACAATTTCCCAAGCCTTTTCGTTTCTCCTCTTTCTCGTTCGTTTCTCCCTCTCTTTCTGTTCTTTTCTTTTTCTTATTCAAACCCTCTCTCTTTTACCCTAATTAGCATATAATTAAGTATAAAAGATGGTGAATTAACCCATTAATTAATTAAAGGTTACCTCTTTTAACCCCCAAGTAATTAGAATTATTAACATTAACCCACTAACTTTATAATTAAAGCAGGAATAGTCCAAAACGCCCCTTAAATTACTTAACTGAAATCCGACCCAGCCTGGGATTACGCAGCCTGTGACGGGCCGTCTTGCCTGCGACGGTCCGTCCTGCTGCTCCGTCACAGAGTTCAGAGACTGAAATTCTCTGAAGAGTCTGTGACGGTCCGTCACGCCTGTGACGGTCCATCCTGCTATTCCGTTACGTTCAGAGAGTCGATTTCAGTACCCATTTTTCAGAATTTCCAAGTGTTTTGAAACGAGACCCCTCGACGGTCCGTCGTGCTCATGACGGCCCGTCGTGAGTTCCGTCATCTCAACCTGTTTTTCCAAAAATAAAATTTGCTGCTCAAAACGAATAAACAGGTTGTTACAATAGATACCAATTTACCTCGTTCGTCCCCGAACGATCACAAGAAGGAAAACATGGGCGAAAATGAGTACCTGAATCTGTAAACAGGTGTGGGTATCTTTCTCGCATATCAGCCTCTTTCTCCCAAGTGGCTTCTTCGACTGGTCGATTCTTCCATTGAACTTTGATGGATGCAATCTCCCTTGATCTCAACTTATGAATTTCTCTATCTAGAATAGCAACAGGTTCCTCCTCATAGGACAAATTCTCATCAAGCAAAACTGAATCCCAACAGATAATGTAGTTTCCATCCCCATGGTATCTTTTCAACATAGACACATGAAACACCGGATGCACTCCGGACAGCTCTGGAGGCAAGGCTAACTCGTAAGCCACCTCCCTTTCTCTCTTAAGTACTTCAAAGGGACCGATATACCTTGGGCTTAATTTACCCCTTTTACCAAATCGCATCACCCCTTTTATGGGCGAAACCTTCAGCAAGACTTGTTCTACCTCCATGAACTCCACGTCTCTAACCTTTCGATCTGCATATTCCTTTTGCCTACTTTGCGCCGCTAACAGCTTTTCTTGAATAGATTTCACTTTATCTAACGATTCTCTCAGAAGGTCAGTACCCCAAGGTCTAACCTCAAATTCATTGAACCACCCAATGGGAGACCTACATCTTCTCCCATATAGTGCCTCAAATGGGGCCATATCAATGCTTGAGTGATAGCTATTGTTGTAGGAAAACTCTGCAAAGGGTAAGAAGCTATCCCAATGTCCTCCAAATTCTATCACACATGCACGAAGCATATCCTCCAACACTTGAATTGTTCGCTCAGACTGACCATCGGTCTGAGGATGGAACGCAGTACTAAGGTCCAACCTAGTACCCAATTCCGCATGCAATGTTTTCCAAAACTTAGAAGTAAACTGCGTACCTCTATCTGATATGATGGAAAGTGGAACTCCATGCAATCGAACAATTTCTGAGATATAGATTTTGGCCAACTTCTCTGCATTATAAGTCACCTTGACCAGAATGAAGTGGGCAGACTTCGTTAACCTATCAACGATTACCCAAATAGAGTCAAACTTCCCCAATGTCTTTGGAAGACCAACCACGAAGTCCATTGCAATTCTTTCCCACTTCCATTCAGGAATGGGCATTCTCTGAAGTGTTTCTCCGGGTCTCTGGTGTTCATACTTTACTTGCTGACAATTTGGACATTTGGCAACAAAATCCACAATGTCGCGCTTCATTCTACTCCACCAAAAGTGTTGCTTTAGGTCACGGTACATATTGGTTGAACCAGGATGTATAGAATATCCGGAACTATGAGCCTCTATAAGAATGGTGTGGATCAAATCATCAACACGGGGCACACATACCCTTCCCTTAATTCTCAAAACACCTTCCTCATCCATTATTGCTTCTTTAGCCTCTCCTCGCAATACTTTATCTCGGATCCGGATCAATTTCTCATCATTAAACTGCTTTCCCTTAATCTTGTCAAGAAAAGAAGATCTTGGCACCACACAAGCCAACAATCCTCCCTTCTCATTTACTTCTATACTCATAAGGTCGTTAGCCAGAGTCTGAACCTCTCTAGCCAATGGACGTCTAGAAACTTGCAAGTGAGCTAGACTTCCCATGCTCCCTGCCTTTCTACTTAAGGCGTCTGCCACAACATTAGCCTTTCCCGGATGATACAAGATAGTGATATCGTAGTCCTTCAGTAGTTCCATCCATCTCCTCTGTCTCAAATTCAAATCTTTTTGAGTAAAGACATACTGTAGGCTACGATGATCCGTGTATACTTCACACTTAACCCCATATAGATAGTGTCTCCATTGCTTTAAGGCAAACACTACCGCATCCAATTCCAAATCATGGGTCGGATAATTACGTTCCTGCACCTTTAATTGCCTTGAAGCATAAGGAATTACGTTCTTCTCTTGCATTAGCACTGCATCCAACCCCGAATAGGATGCATCACAATAGACAATGAAATTCCTACCTTCTACTGGCAAGGTAAGGATTGGTGCGGTAGTCAACAAAGTCTTGAGCTTCTGAAAGCTTTCTTCACACTCGTCCGACCATACAAATGGAACATTCTGTTTAGTCAAGTTCGTCAATTGGGAAGCAATGGAAGAGAATCCCTAGACAAATCGACGGTAATAGCTAGCTAAACCAACAAAGCTCCTTATTTCTGACACATTAGTAGGTCTTACCCAATTCTTCACTGTCTCAATCTTAGAAGGATCTACCATCACCCCATCCTTCGAAACCACATGCCCTAAGAAGGACACTGCATCTAGCCAAAACTCACACATGGAGAATTTGGCATAAAGCTTTTTCTCCCTCAACATTTCCAATACCATTCTCAAATGCTCTTCATGTTCCTTCTTGCTCTTTGAGTATACCAATATATCATGAATGAATACGATCACAAAGAGATCCAGATATGGCTTAAAAATCCCGTTCATCAAGCTCATGAAAGCAGCAGGGGCATTCGTAAGACCAAAAGACATTACTACAAATTTGTAATGCCCATACCTAGTTCGAAAAGCAGTCTTTGGCACATCCGTTGCCCGTATCTTCAATTGATGATAACCGGATCTCAAGTCAATCTTAGAGAAGACACAAGCACCTTGTAACTGATCGAATAAATCATCAATGCAAGGACGAGGATACTTGTTCTTAACCGTTACCTTATTTAGTTGTCTGTAGTCTATGCACATTCGAAAGCTCCCATCCTTTTTCTTCACAAATAATACCGGAGCACCCCAAGGAGAGGCACTTGGTCTAATAAAGCCTTTGCTTAGCAACTCTTGAAGTTGTGCCTTTAACTCTCTTAACTCTGCGAGAGCCATTCTATAAGGGGGTATAGAAATGGGGCGAGTACCCGGTTCAAGATCGATGCAGAAGTCAATATCTCTATCCGGTGGCATGCCAGGAAGGTCTGTGGGAAACGCATCTAAAAACTCACGAACTATCAAGACCGACTCAATTGGAGGTACTTGGGTAGTATCATCCCTGAGATGTGCCAAAAACGCTAAACAACCCTTACTAACCATTTTCTTAGCACGAAGAAAGGAGATGATACGAACCGGATTAGAAGTGTAGTCACCCTCCCACACTAACGGATCTATCCCAGGCTTGGCTAACGTCACCGTTTTAGCATTACAATCCAAGATTGCAAAATTTGGAGAAAGCCAAGTTATACCAAGAATTACATCGAAATCAACCATTTCTAAGATAACCAAGTCTACATGAGTATTGCTCCCCATAAAAGTTACAAGACAAGACCTATACACCTTTTCAACTATCACAGACTCACTACCGGAGTAGAAACACGAATAGGCATGTCAAGCAATTCACAACGTAAATTAAGACCATTAGCAAATGAGGAAGATACATATGAAAATGTAGAGCCAGGGTCAAATAATAGAGAAGCCATACAATCACAAACCAAAAGATTACCTGTGATAACAGCATCTGATGTCTCCGCTTCGGACCGCCCAGGGAAAGCGTAACAATGGGCCCTATCACCTGTCTGCCTGTTGCCCCTACCATGTGGTGCTGTAGTGGCTCTAGTTTGCCCGTCACCCCGGCCGTTTTGGTGACCACCATTACCTCGGCCACCACGTCCTCCAGAATGACGGCCTCTTCTATAACCACCTCTACCTCTAACATTTGGAGGTCTGTAACTCTATTTTGGACAATATCTCTTAATGTGTCCAGTCTCTCCACATCCATAACACTCTCTGGATTCAAGCATAGGTCTCTTAGAGAAGTGTTGACCGGTCTGAGGTGGACTCCCAACTACATTCTGTAGTGAAGACTGAATTGGTCGCACTGAGTAACCTCCTGAACCCTGTCCTCTAGAGTAAGAACCATTAAACTCACCTCCCTTTCGAAACCTTTTTGATGTAGTTTCCATGGTGAAGTCATCTGGCTTCACTCCCTCTACCTCTATCACGAAGTCTACCACTTCTTGAAAAGATTTCGCTGTAGCCGCTACCTGTAAGGCTGAAATCCGCAACTCTGATCTCAACCCCTTCACAAAACGGCGAATCCGCTCTTGTGGACTGAAACATAGTTGGGTGGCATACCTGGAGAGTGCACGAAACTTAGCCTCATAGGCAGAAACCGACATCCTACCTTGCTCTAGGCTCAAGAACTCATCTCTTTTCCTATCCCTCAAGGTCCGGGTGATATACTTCTTCATAAACAAGCTAGAGAATGAGGCCCAAGTCATAGGTGGTTCCTCCGTTGGTTGACACTCAACGTGTGACCGCCACCACATTTTGGCGTTCCCTTGAAACTGACAAGTCACAAACTCAACACCAAACCGTTCTACTATACCCATCTTGTGTAGTAGCTCATGACAGTCAACCAGAAAATCGTAGGCATCCTCAGATTCAGCACCCTTGAAGACTGGAGGTTTCAATTTCAAGAACTTACTGAAAAGTTCATGTTGATCATTTGTCATTATAGGCCCTGTAGTCAGACGAGGAAACGTGCCTATTTCCAATGGAACATCCATGAGGGGAGCCATAGTAGCCGTATGCTGTACCTCCGGAGCCTGAGGTGTTGGTGCAGAAAACACTGGAGGCGCTTGGCCTTGATCAGATAACCTGCTAAGATAAACAAGAACCGAATTGATCATCTCTGGGGTAGGTTAGGGTGGTAATTCCTCATTCTGTACTTGTTCATTTTCCCCATCCTCCCCTTCTCTTACTACTTCTTCAGTCGGTGGAGGAGTCACCGCCCTAGTATCAGATGGGCTAGGTGCTCGTCCCCTTCCTCTAGAGGACGTCCTCCCACGACCTCTACCACGGCCTCTTGCCGCTACTCTTCCTCGAGCTACAGCCCCAGTGGCTGGCTCAGACGCTTCTTGTCTTGCCGATGTTGATGTTGGCGTGGTTCTTACTCTAGTTCTAACCATCTGCGAAATAGAGTGAAGATGGTCAGATACCAATTTGTATCACCTAGATACCAATTGGACCCAAGTAATAGCACGAAAGAAAGAAAGAAAGAATGGAATTTTCCTAAAGTCTTATAGCCTCTCAAAGAAAAGTAAAGGCGTCCCCCTACCGTTCCTTAAGACTCTACTAGACTCGTTCTTGTGTGATGAGACCAACGAACCTAATACTCTGATACCAAGTTTGTCACAACCCAAATCGGGCCGCGACTGGCACCCACACTTACCCTCCTATGTGAGCGAACCAACCAATCTAAACCTTAACATTTCAATATAATATCAACAGAAAGTAATGCGGAAGACTTAAACTCATTAATAAAACCCAATTCAATTACTTCTAAAAACTCAACAACTATTATTATCCCAAAAATCTGGAAGTCATCATCACAAGAACATCTACTTAAAATTACAAAACTGAGAGTATTCTAAGAAGCTAAAATAAGTAAAAGCTAGTCCATGCCGGAATTTCAAGGCATCAAGACATGAAGAGGAAGATCCAAACCAAGCTAGAAGCATTAGCTCACCCTGATATCCGGAGTAATGAAGACTGGCTAGAGTTGCGGTTGAGTTGAAGACGATGGCACGTTTGCTGCACTCCACAAATAACAAGGAAGAAACATAAAAGTAGGGGGTCAGTACAAACACAAGTACTGAGTAGGTATCATCGGCCAACTCAAAATAGAAAAAAGTATATATCAGATAACATCATAAAATCAACTAATATCCTTAGCATGCAGCATCTACAGTTACCATAACCCTTGGTTACAACACCAAGCACATCAATGAGGACTCACGGCTCCTCATCATACTCATTTGGGAATTAGGTTCATTAGATTGAATATATTATCATCTTTCAAGATTCATTATCTTTATTCCCCTCGTGTCGGTACGTGACACTCCGCTCCTCATATACTATCCTGGTGTCGGAACGTGACACTCCGATCCTCATTCTATCCTGGTGTCAGAACGTGACACCCGATCCATATTCTATCCTGGTACGGAACGTGGCACCCGATCCATATACTATCCTGGTGTCGGAACATGACACTCCGATCCTCATATACTATCCTAGTACCGGAACGTGGCACCCGATCCATATTCTATCCTGGTACCAGAACGTGGCACCCGATCCATATACTATCCTGGTGTCGGAACGTGACACTCTATCCATATTCTATCCTGGTACCGGAATGTGGCACCCGGTCCATATACTATCCTGGTGTCGGAACGTAACACTCCGATCCTCATATACTATCCTGGTACCGGAACGTGGCACCCGATCCATATTCTATCCTGGTACCGAAACGTGGCACCCGATCCATATACTATCCTGGTGTCGAAACGTGACACTCCGATCCTCATATACTATCCTGGTACCGGAACGTGGCACCCGATCCCCTAATCTCACTACTTTTGTTCATCAAGCCTTCTTTTACACTAAGGCATCATCATTAACAAAGTAGATTAGGGTTTCTTTTTTAAGATTTAAGATTCAATAGCTTCATCATGCTTATTTCATCACAATTATATAACCACAACATGCAAACACACAATTAAGCATATAGAAGGGTTTACAACACTACCCAATACATATCATTCGCTATTAAGAGTTTACTATGAATAGTGTAAAAACCATAACCTACCTCCACCGAAGATTTGTGATCAAGCAAGCAATTTCCCAAGCCTTTTCGTTTCTCCTCTTTCTCGTTCGTTTCTCCCTCTCTTTCTGTTCTTTTCTTTTTCTTATTCAAACCCTCTCTCTTTTACCCTAATTAGCATATAATTAAGTATAAAAGATGGTGAATTAACCCATTAATTAATTCAAGGTTAGATCTTTTAACCCCCAAGTAATTAGACTTATTAACATTAACCCACTAACTTTATAATTAAAGCAGGAATAGTCCAAAACGCCCCTTAAATTACTTAACTTAAATCCGACCCACCCTGGGATTACGCAGCCTGTGACGGGCCGTCTTGCCTGCGACGGTCCGTCCTGCTGCTCCGTCATAGAGTTCAGAGACTGAAATTCTCTGAAGAGTCTATGACTATCCGTCACGCCTGTGATGGTCCATCTTGCTATTCCGTTACGACATTCAGAGAGTCGATTTCAGTACCCATTTTTCAGAATTTCCAAGTGTTTTGAAACGAGACCCCTCGACGGTCCGTCGTGCTCATGACAGTCCGTCGTGGGTTCCGTCGTCTCAGCCTATTTTTCCAGAAATAAAATCTGCTGCTCAAAATGACTAAACAGGTCGTTACAATAATGAGCACTCTCCCTCAGATAAGAGGCAGGTGCTTTTCCGTAGAAATTTTAATTTTCTCTCTCCTCTTTCTTCTCTCTTCTCTCTTGTAAAATATTCTGTTGAAGAAATAATAACTCAAGCTTCGGTGTGATATCTTAGGTAATTCAAAACTACTTTTTATTATTATTCTATTTCCTTTATTGACGCCCTGACTATGTTCGGCTAAATACCTTTCATATCTATGTCAGATGCATGATTTCTGTATAAGGTTCTAATAATATATCTGGATCTAGTCAAGATATACTAACATATTCTGATTTCTTAAATTCTTATCATAGTCCTTGAATTGGTTCTGAGATGGAGGTACAGTCAGGTTAAAAACTCTTGATAATAGCAAGCATGTGGTGGCGTAAGTCCCCGTTAGTTATTAAAGAAGGGGTAATTTAAAACCCATGTTAGAACTGCTATTTATCAATAGGCTTATAATCTAGACAGGCCCCATGCTTAGGTAAAAGCTTACCATACAGTCAAAGCTAAGGATAAGAGTTTAATAAATTAAAATATGTTAATATATTTTGATCGTATCTTAAACTAGATCTAGATGGTCGAACGGACTACCGCCAGCTGTGTAGATCCTGTTATGAATATGTTAAAATATTTTGATCGTATATTAAACTAGATCTAGATGGCCGGGCGGACTACCGCCAGCTATATAGATCCTGTTATGGTATCAGAGCCAGATATTTTATGAACCTATAGCAGATTTACTGTATGTAAGGCATAGATATGAAAGTTGTTAGACCCATGGATCTTTGAAATCTAGTATCAAAAGTACTAGATTAGAAGAGGTAGATATACCTCTTAATCTTGAGTTATTTAATAAATGGAGTATTCCTAAAGTAGATACAAAACTTATTTATAAATATGATTGGTTTGATAAACTTTCTTCAAAACAATTGATGAAAACAGCTGAGCAATCTTTGGCTCTTAATTCTGATGAACAGGTTATTCGTTTATTAAATAAACAAGAAGTTGATTTATATAAAACTAAATATGATTGGATGTATATAGTAATGGTTCAAATTGGTTTTAAACCTTTCACTTTTAAGGGTTACCTTAAACATTTTTAGTTGCTTTAAGAGATGCTAGAAATTTGAATTTTAGACAATCTTTAATGGGTTCAATCGAATCCACTATAGCATATGGCCCAGTATATTTTAATACTCGGCCTAATCTCCAACTGTCTTTATCTGATACTAATATTCTTGATGCTTTGACATTAAATGTTAAGACTCATGGCTATAATTATTCTACTGGATCTGAACTTATATGTTTATCTTACAGAATATATTATAAGTAATTATCTACGTTAAATCCTAAATGTAAATTATTTGGTAAATCTAATGAAACTATCTTGGTTGAAACTAATTTTATAAAATCTAAAATAACCACTAGAAGACCCATTAAATGGGAAAAAATTAATTTACCAGATAAATGGATTTTACACTCGGCTATTTCTCAAAGACAGGTAGCTGATGAAGCTACTAATAGTGAATATTCTCATATTACTCAAAATCCTGACGGAAAAGTTTGTATTGAGTTTAATGAGAAACTTCCTATTTATAATAAGAGATCATTTTCTTGTTATAGAGCTTTACCGGATATACAACATATTTCCCCTATTAATCATGATATTCCTACTTACGGATCAGCTAGAAGTAGATCTTTATCTTTGCACACTTTAAGTGATATTATGAGTGATAGAATAGTGGAAAGGAAAAGAATTGACCCTAACACTAATATTGTGCAGGCAACAGAAAGGTTGTCTGAATTAGAACCAACTCCATCTGATATAGACTTTGACGTTAATAAGATGAAAGATCTAAATAGTATTTGAATTATGATGAGTCACCAAATTGACTTTAGTCCAGGATCCCTGGAAAGAAGACATATTCAAAATGAATTTCAAAATAAAAAATGGAACAAGTTTAGAACTTGGTTTTTTGAGACTTATAGCCAAGATGATTTAAAAAATATATCGCAAGATTTTTATGAAACTTGTGTTTTACATAATAAAATTATTTATTTTGCCTCCTGGTTTATAAGAATTTATTTACCATTATACATCAAAGTTATTGAAAGAACTTTTAAAGAAAGTGATGGTTCTATTACTAAGGTCATCTATCCCCCACAATCTCTGTTTATATTGCCTAATAATACTGGGTTAACTTTTTCAGCTTTTCAAAAATTTATCCAAACTGATGTTGCCTAGATCACTATTAATGAAATTAATAATTTAATTGTTCAAAATAATTATTTGAGTATATATGTTAAACTCTTAGGAGAACATATTAGTTCTCTAGACAAAAAATTAGATGAATTAATTATTTTGGTAAAAGAATTTCAAAGGAGTCCTCAAGAAAATATTGCTTTTACTTCTAAAACTCCTTTAAATGTTGTACCAACGCATATTCAGCGTCCCATTGATACTACTGATTTTAAAGTAAGAACTTTCAGTAATTTAGAAAGTCTTATTGATAAGAAACTTTCTGGTTTAAGTACTAAATCCATTGATTTTACAAATGATATTTTAGACATTAATAAAACTGAAGGACAATTTTCTGAAAATAATAATTTACAAAATTCAAAGATTAATTCTAGAATGTTTAAATCTGGTTATGATAATCAACAAAATATTGTTGGTAAAGGTGGCTATGCTACTATCCCTTCTATGATGACTTATTACTACCCTCGTCCAACTCCTCAAGATTTCTTAACAAAGGAAAGAGATTGGAATCAAACTAACACGTCATATAGTGGAAATGAGATTTATGAATGGAATCTGGATGCTTTGACAGATCGACAAGTTTCCATTATCGTACATCGGATGTTGATGTATTCATCTATTTGCAGGCATACTAATAATAATTCTGACCATGCTACATGTAAGATGATTATTGAGGGATTTACAGGTCAACTTCGAAGATGGTGGGATAATTTTCTATCTCTCGACGAAAGGTATGTCATTACAAATGCATATAGAGAAGAAATAACAATAGAAATAGTCACTAGTGAAGATGGAAAACCAACATAAAATATAACTAGTCAAAAGACTGAGGATGAAGTTTATACCCTAGTCCTCACAATTTTTGAACATTTTAATGAAAGATTTTCCAAGAAGAATGAAACTATTAGAACTCTGCTAAATGGTTATAAGTGTTGACACTTAGGAGAATTCGGATGGTATAAAGATACCTTCCTAAGCAGGGTCATGGATTTACCATAAATTAAAATAAGTTATTGGAAAGCTAGATTTATAGATGGTCTTCCTCCCTTGTTTGTGGAAAGAGTCAAGA
Organism: Solanum lycopersicum; assembly: GCF_036512215.1. Taxonomy (NCBI): domain Eukaryota; kingdom Viridiplantae; phylum Streptophyta; class Magnoliopsida; order Solanales; family Solanaceae; genus Solanum; species Solanum lycopersicum. The sequence continues at coordinate 34,530,540 of NC_090804.1, forward strand.
AAAACTCTGAGAGGGGATCATATAGAGATTCCTTATGATACTTTAACTTATGGAAAATTAATAGGGACTTGTACTCAGGAAGGATTAAATCTTTGTAATGAGCTTAAGCTAGCTCAACAAATCAAGAGAAATCAAATGTCAGAAAGATCTCAATTGGGAGACTTTTGTGCACAATTTGGGATTGAAGGACCTTCTAATCCCAATCAAAAGATTTTTTCTTTCGAAGAAGACCAAAAGAGAAAATACAAAAAGCGTCATTGTTCAAAACGATATAAGGAAAAGAAGGAAGCTAAGAAAGCTTCTAGGAAGGCAACAAGATTTGCCAGAAACTTCTCTAAAAGAGATTTAAAGAATATCAAATGTTACAAATAAGGAAATTTGGTCATCTTGCCTCAAACAGCAAAGTAGAAAAGCTTAAAGCTTTGGAATTGGATGATTCAACAGAAGAAAAAAATTATGAGCTTTTCTATGAATCAGATTCAGGTTCTTCTCATTATAGTGCATGTTCTTCTAATAGTGATAATGATAAATCTGATGCTACTACTAAGTGTGTCAATTGTACAGGTGATACTTGTGTCTGCGGACAAGATGAATTTTTAAAATACAGTCTCAAATAGAAGAATCAAATTTAGATAAATTACAGTCTCAATTTACACACTTCAATCTTCATATGATATCTTCTGATAATGTCATTGAACTTTTAAAAGATGTTTCTGATGAAAATCTTAGAAATAAAATTTTGGAAATGGCTTCTTCTCAAACCTCTTTTTCAAAATCTTTTGAAAAACCAAAGAAGAGTGAAACTTTAAATTATAACCCTAGCCCTTATTCTTTGCAGGAAGTCTTTTCTCGTCTTGAAAAGAAATGGCAAGATATTGTCAAAACCAGAGATACTTCTCTTGATGATTTGAAACATGAAGTTGAAAACCTAAAAAAGAGATTAAATCTTTAAAACAAAATCAAATGATTAATAATCATAGAATTTCGCAGTTAGAAAATGAAAAAGATATTTCTTCGACTCATCTTACTAACAAAGGTAAGGTAGTTGTAGACGAAGAGATAAATGAATCTCTTAGTTCTAAACCTAATAGTTTTCTTGGAAAGATGCAGATTGTTACTGCGCATCGTTGGTATATTAATTGTACCATTCTAGTTAATAATGATTTTAAAGTAAATAGTATTTCTATGATTGATAGTGGTGTAGATGTTAGTTGCATTCAGGAAGGATTAATTCCTTCAAGGTTAATTGAAAAAACAACTCATATTGTTAAATCTGCATTTAATCATGCTTTATACATAAAGTATAAGTTGTCTAATACTTGTATTTGTCAGAGTAAAGTCTGTATTTCTCATTTTTTTTGTTTTTACTTAATCAATTACATCCTCCGATAATTCTCGAAACTCCTTTTATAAATGCTATCTATCCTTTTTCAAATTTAAATGTAAAAGGTTTTTCAGCGAATTATAATGGTCATACCATTAACTTTGAATTTATAACTGAACCAATCACTAGAGATATTAACTCTTTAATCCATTTAAAGCAGAAACATATTGATTTTTACAAATGGAAATATATAGCATGAATATTTCAGAATCCATTCGATCAGCTAAAATACAAGAAAAAATTAAATTGATATCTGGGAAAATGGCAGCTGACATTTGTGCAGACCATCCAAGTGTTTTTTGGGACAGAAAAAAGCATATTGTTACTCTGCCATATGAAGATAATTTTTCTGAAAATGATATTCCCACTAAATCTCGTCCCTGCCAAATGAATGTTGAATTAGTGGATTTTTGTAAAAAAAAAAAAGAAATTGATAATTTATTACAGAAAGGATTAATAAAGCCTTCAAAATCTCCTTGGTCTTGTACTGCTTTTTATGTAAATAAAGCTGCAGAACAAGAAAGAGGTGTTCCCAGGTTAGTTATAAACTATACACCTTTAAACAAAAATTTAAAATGGATTAGATATCCTATTCCAAATAAAAAGGATCTGTTATCAAGGTTATATGATGCTAATATATTTTCTAAATTTGATTTAAAGTCAGAATATTGGCAAATTCAGATTTTTAAGGAACATACTTATCGAACTGCTTTCAATGTTCCTTTTGGCCAATATGAAAGGAATGTTATGCCATTCGATTTGAAAAATGCGCCGTCTGAATTTCAAAAGATTATGAATGATATTTTTAACCCATATATGGATTATATAATTGTTTATATTGATGATATTTTAGTTTATTCAAAAGCTCTTGAATCTCATATTAAGCATCTTGAGATCTTCAAGAAAATTGTTATACATAATGGTTTAGTTATCTCTAAATCATAAATGAGTTTATTTCAAAACTGATGTTCAATTTCTAGGACATCAAGTTTATCAAGAAAAAATTACTCCTATTCAGAGATCTATTGATTTTGCGTCAAAGTTTCCTAATATTATAACAGACAAGACTATGTTACAAAGATTTTTGGGAAGTTTAAATTAGATTTCCCCTTTTTATAAAAATCTTTCTAAGGATCTTGCATCTTTGACAGATAGATTAATAAAGGGTAATAAATGCCCTTGAAATGAGAATCCTACTACGCTTGTCAAAAGAATTAAACAAAGGATTAAAAAATTACCTTGTTTAACTCTTGCTAACCCAGTATGGACCAAAATTATTGAAACTGATGTTTCAAATATTGGTTATGGAGAAATTCTAAAACAAGTTAACCCTCATGATAAACATGAATATCTTATTCGTTTTCATTCAGGTAAATGGATTGAACCCCAGCGCAAATATGCAACTATAGCACATGAAATGCTTTGTATTGTTAAATGCGTCTTGAAATTTCAAGATGATCTTTATAATAATTTTTTATTATTAGAACAGATGTCCAATCTGTTAAATACATGTTTGATAAAGATTTCAAACACGATGCTTCAAAGTTAATATTTGCTAGGTGGCAGGCCCAACTAGCCCCTTTTGATTTTGAAATTCAATATAAAAAAGGAATTGATAATTCCCTCCGAGACTTCTTATCCAGGGAATATCTAACCTCCTAAACAAAAAATTTTAGTATGTCTTATTTTGGATTTTTCTTTGGTGATAGATATCTGATTACCATTCTAAAGGTACTCCCTTTCGAAAAAGATATTCAAGAATTAATTCTTGAAAAACTGATATTGTCAATAATACAATATGACTTCTACTTTTCTATACATGATTATGAAGAAGTCATTAGTCCTTATTACCTGGACTTTGATGATTATTTTGATTATCACAAATAAGTTTATTATTACAGCATGAGAGGAAATGATCATCCTCCTTGGTCACAAGCACCTGGCAGAGGGGGTAGAAATTGAGAAAGAGGAAGATCGACCTCTCAGTCTTCTCAAAGGTCGTCATACGACTCATCATTTCCAATAATATCGGGAAATAAGAGACTAATTAATTCAAAAATTGATGAGGCATCATCATCATGTTCAACTATCAATTTAAAGGATATTCCAACAAATAGTCCATTATATGAACAATTACAAGCATATCTGCAAAC